>NC_134486.1:323288966-323513765 GCF_040206685.1 Ascaphus truei
ATTGTTCACATAGAAGTGAGGAGCTTTGGGATCTTACTTGATAACTGTGCCTTTGGTGCCCCCTGCTGTTGTAAGCATGACCCTTGTTGTTAAGCTGACACGGAGATCGTCCTCATCCAGACCCAAGAGTTTAGTACAGCAGGCCAAGGACGCACTAGACTTGTTCTTCAAGTTGCAGCCACCTGGTGATAAATACAATGTACATGTCACAATAATGAAGCTGGCTAATTGTGGCCCAAATCAGATACAGTTTGCCACAGGAAGCCCTCTGCACTCATTCAGTCCTTTCTACAACCACAATAAGTGTGTAGCATACAGTACCAAAGGCTCAATATACCATTTCAATAGCAACGCATCTTGTGGATATGAAACCAGAATAAAAAACTGTTCGCTGTGCTGCAACGAAGCACTGAAAGAGAAGCACATGCAGCAGCCTATTGTCTTAAGAATATATAATGCATCATCAGCCTGGGCTGTTTGTAAAGAGGATTGTGGATAGGTCTATTCAAATATCCCTAAACAAGCACACATCTTTCTAACATATGCAATTTAATGATCATCTAAGTGATAAAAATACCAGCACAGCACAGGGAGTAGAAGAAAGAAAAAAAGAAGGTGTGTATTCAGCCCATCATGCAGACATATTCTGAAATGTCGGTCCCCAGAGGGTGTATATACTTCTGTATGTAATATCCCATACAGATATATATACACACTAGGGAACGTTATCTTTTATACACGTGTGATGTTAAGAATTTAAGTGAAAATTAATAACTGATGTGCTAGAAACTTGTTTCTCGTGTCTGATGTACAGACTGTACAAGAAGTATAACAATGTGCAGTATTATATGGCATTACACATTGTCCCTGGCTTCATTGTGCCCTTTGAGCTTCTATTGCCTCGAACCATTTCAATCCCCTAGTGAAGAAGTGATAAAACTTCTAGCAGATGATCCCTGAGGAAGAGATTCAATTCAATGAAAAAAAATTCCATCTGAAGGTATATTATTACAGTGCGAGTCCATCAAATTCAGCTTTATGTTTTAGGAGTCACTGAATAAAATGATGAATAATTCCCTTGGTTCTTATTACACTCAAAGCATACGATTTGGTTTTGCGACCTAAAGCTGCAATATCGCTAAAAAAAAAAAGTCAAGGGCAAAGCGAGGTCCCCGTTTTATACACACTGACAGCTGTCCAATTCAGATTCTTTCCTATAGCAGAGAACATGATCATAATTGAGCACTTCTTTCATTGCTTTATATGATTCAATAAACCAAAGATACGCTGGAGTCTGCACTCTCATATTTAACAAGTACAGACATATATGTTACAAGGCAAAAAATAAAAATTATTAGCATTTGTGGGTTTCAGATTAACAAGACAAGTCTGTGCTGTATCCACAGCTGAGAAATGGTTTGGTTCCTCCCATGTTTAAATAGGGAAATAGGAGTAATCCATTTGGCGAAGGTAAATGTAACCCTTTATAGTGCTGGAGGGAACCACTGCGAAGTCCTGCATTCTAGCACTAAGGGGATCCTAAGGAAAGAGATACAGGGGACACCACTCTGGTAGTGTGGTCAATCTATCAACTCAACTATTGACTTCTGAAAGGGCCCGCAACACACCGCAGTGCACCTGCATTGCAGCAGTCACACTACAGTGCTTTTTTATTGTTTTGACGAGACCTTTAGAAAATCAACTGTGCAGATGGCTACTTCATTTCCCTGTAATCATATCAGCTATTTCAATTACTCATACAGGTAAGCGTTTCCAAAATCCATTTTTTCATTTAAACCTGCCAGTCCTTTGTGTGCTCCCGTAAGACATTTTCAAATGCAAGTCACCGAATGTTCTATTCTCCCCTTAGAAAGAACCTTGTGCTTTGTGACTCAAATCTAACTCAAAGCCACCGAGATGACATTTACACGGATAGAATAGAATAAAATATCTTCTAACCGGAGGTGCTCCCAGCTTCTTCAAAATCAATATTCCCGAGGTGCAAGACGCCCGCAACCACTCTAAAAAGATCAAGTTTTTCCGTGTCATCCAAGCCGATCTTTTTCATAGCTATGCACATCCGATTGAAATCTCCGTGATCATCTAAAAGAGGGTCCTTCAGTGAGCCATGTTTGAGGTACTAAAGAAAAAATAAATAAAGGAACCGATATAAGGCAATATGCAAACAGCGCTTTGCAAGTGAATATCAATTCATACATAGAAAGGGCAAGATCTCTTAGCAGAAAATGCATCGAAAAAACAGTTCAGACATGCAAAGCAAAAATAAGAAAATAATAATTTTTAAAAATGCCATCCAATATCTGGCTTGCAATTTGTGTAATCTAATCATGGGAACGACTAGTCCAGGGATTGGGGGAGGGAGGGGGCAACAACAGGTCAGGTTTTCAGGATATCCCGGCTTCAGCACAGGTGGCTCAGTCAACGACTGAACCACCTGTGCTGAAGCAGGGATATCATTAAAAACCCGACCTGTTCGTAGGCCTTGAGGATTGGAGTTGGAGACCCCTGGACTAGTCAATAAAGACACTTAAGAACATTTAGGATACAATGCGTAAGAGTAAAATTAAAAAAAAAAAAAAGTAGCTATACTTTACAGATATAGATGACGGCACTAAAACGGTATTTAATTTGCTTTATGGGATGTGGATTTTTTTTTGTCTGAATGGTAGTTAATATTTTACGAATTCAATTATTTTGATACACAGTATATACTTATATTCGTTCACCCATAAAACAAAGAAACATGCAGAGCAGCTCATCTCTACGATGCTTTTACTTCTGGGCGGCTTATTGTATATCTAAGAAAGTGACAATCAGAATGTTTTCAGCCAAAATCCACAATTAGTCAATTGAGACTTTCGGCCAAAAACGGCACTATCAGACGCTCCAGCGGATATAGAATAAGCCCCTAAAAGTCGTTAAATACATGCTTCGTTAGGCATTGGTCTTCTAACCAGAAAAAGAAAAATGACTAATACAAAGTAAATGAAAACTTATCCGTGCCGAATTTACTTGCACACAAACGTCATGCATCTTTTTCAGCAAAAACCACCCCACACATCTACACACCATCAATACTAAGCTAAAGGTTGTATATTACATGAAAAATACCTCATCTTCCTGATAAAATATGGGAAAGACAAAAAATAAAATAAAATAAAAAAGCAATTCGGATCGTTAATTGCGGTGTTCAGTTCAAGGTAGCAGATTACACAGTTAAAGCAGAGTGATCGGACTGCTGAATAATGTAGAGACATACAGTAGGTTCATATTTTTTGCTACTGAGGGCATTTGTGGCACGTTACGTACAAGAGAGTTTGAGAAGACTATGGCTATCTATAATAGCAGTGAAATTAATCAAATCACCAACGCAGTTCTTGTGAAAAGTGCACAATAATCAGTCATGTCAAAATAATCCATGAGAGATTATCCAACACCTATTTCTAACCATTAGGCAGAACAGATATGGTTTCACATATATGTGGAAAACATAGCCATCTATTTATATCCCCAAAAATGTATGGCAAACGAACAGATATTTGTGGAGATTTTATTTAATCAGACACCATGGCTTGTACCTTAACTGATTTGTGCCTCAGACTGACGTTTGCAAGGATAATATATAAACAGAAAAACCATTACCGTTTACCATATTTATGAAATGCCAAATAAATGCATCATGTGTCATTAATTATAAATGAGATATATACTGATGTGTTCAGATAGGTCAGAGAAATCCTGCATTCTCAATGTACAAGCGATTCCCTAGCAATCTTCCCAAGTGAGCCATATGCTCAATATTGTAGCCACGGCCCCATCATCCTTAACCTCACAGATGCCCACGGGTCTTACAGTACCACACAGGTTTGCTCCTGTGGCACTGAAGTGTTAATATACATCAAGGAACGGTTGAGTGATAAAACCTCACCAGTAAGTAATTCCATAGTGGTGAATAACTTTTGGGATACACAAGCAGGCATCTTTTAGCACCCCCTGCACATCCAGGATGGATGAAGCATTACAACCTGACTGCGTGGGAAGCCAAAAATGCACTGAACAGATACTGGAGAGGTGGAACAGCTGCTGCTTCCATTTACAACTTATGACCCCAGAACCAAATCAATGACTGTCACTGTGCGTCTGTCAATAATATTGAGGATTCAAGCACGTACTTTATTCTTGGGTACAATGAAAACATTAATGGCAAGGACATATGCAGGCATGCTACTGCTTCACGCTTTAGCGCTAAAGCTGAAAGTGAACACCTGGTTAGCTGCCTCTTTCAAAAATCCCTAGGTTACATTTTTTAATAAGCAGTTGCAGGAGACCTAGATGCATTACTGACATCCCTTGTATCTGTGACGTTCTTACAGCTCAAGAGGAGCAGGTGTAAGAAAAAAGCAAAACATTAATTATCAGCTGAAAACGTCTAACACAACAAGTATTGGATACAAAACATATGGAGATGTCAACAGCCTATAAGCTGTAAACAAGATCTGTCAAGAAAGACTACACAGCTAAAACATGGGCGTGTGGGCGTGTGGGCGTGTGGTAACTTTTCTTTTATACAAAGCTGTGTAAAACTTTTGCTACAACGCAATGTGAAAGAGTTAGAACTAGTGCTGTACAGTCAATCAGCTGCAGAATCCACCGTAACATCACAGGGTGTGTGGGGGGGTGTATGAGATATAGATATATATAGTGGTTTGATGATACTGGTGGTTTTTGTTCACCCCCATTTGGTTTTAAAATCTATGCAATGTATGCTTGCATACATCATTTATATGTATAGATCATTTACAAGTTTAGGTTACTATACCTCGGGACTCTTGCGGTTCTGTAAAATCTGCTTGTCTGTGTCTTTGGACGCAAAGTACCTTGTGCAGCCACGATTCAAATACTGTGAAAACATACGACAAGGCGAGAAAGGGATTACAATTAATGTATAGCTAGAAAAAAAGAACACAGGGTATATTTATTCATAAAATACCATCCAGCGTGTGTATGGCTTGGATGGGGTCTGTGTCTGCGCTATCTGCTGTATCATGTTGTGGACATAAAACAGTGCATAAAAGTGCATAAAGGTTTCTCCTGTCACACAGACAAGATGGCATCAGAGGTTGTTGCATTTTAGTACAAACCAGGAAGTCTTTTAGATCTATAGATCTTTCATGTGAGAGAGAAGGAAACGAATACTTTTATTGACAGAGTTTGATCATCTATCAGCGCCTAGTAACATAATTACTGATCAGAGACATTCTTTATCATAAGAAACACCTCTGATTACATATGAATCCTCTCCCCATCACTGTCCTTTAGTTGCTATACAGCCTGCAATGCGTTAGTTGGCTAACCAAAACTTTTGCGGACAAGGAAGGAGGGGTTAATGGCAAAGGAAAACATTTGATTGACATATAATGTATCTCATATTTACCTGGCCCAAACAAACAGAAAAACGTTATTCCTTTTCATAGGGAATAAAATAGGGCCACGTTTCATAAGCAGTGCTACAGCACAGGACACCCGATAGCCCCATTCACTTGAAGGTGTCCTACAGCACCAGAGGGGGTCTTACAGACTAGCACCACTTCATTCATATGGCCTCAAATGTTTGCTGTGTGCATGGTTGCATTTCTTAAAGGAAGCCAAACACATGGAGTTGTTCACAACTGGAACTGCCTTATTAATGGCTGGAAAATTGGCTTAGTGCTTAACTAGTCGTTAAGCAGCTGTAAATGCTACTGACAGTCAGGAGCAGGGTTGTAATCTTGGATAAATCCCTCGTAACGAATGAAGGTAAAAAATGGTTGCAATTCACCACCCCCAACATTGCAGAAATCAAAGGGTTCCTGCTTTCTACAAAAACAACCCCGTTGTCTGAATATCCTTGTCAGCCTGCAAACCCTCGTTTAGGGCTTCAACTGCACGTAGAGGAAATAGATTATATATCACCAGAGACACCTGCAGGACTAGAAAGTTAAACATCTTATTCATAAGCCCAGCTACAATTTATCTTTTAAAGTAATTGCAGTTTCAATAGACATGACATTTCTGTTTGCCGTCTGCAGCCCACTGAGAGACACCTTCAAATAGGTTTCATTTCAATTTTAATCATTTCTGTTATTTTTCCGTCAGACTGCTTCGGAGGAGTAACGTTCCCAGTCTGCCAGAACTACACAATGGTGTTTGCCGAGGCTGGATTATCCAATTTGAGTGTTCTTCTCAGCTCACTAATCACCGGTTTTACTCGGCCCCCCCATCTGCGGGAGGGAGCCAGCAAGGGTCAATTACTGCAGCATTCTCACTTTTCAGCCGATCATGAATATCTGGTCCTACAGATGATCACAATTTGCGTACACCAGACATGTGCTGAATGTTCACACCTCTTAATGGTTCACATACCGGGTTTCACACATTTGGCAGCGAGAACAATTTAAGGGGCATTGAATGGGAGTTAATGCCAGAACGGCTGCAATAACCCATCTTGGCACTTGATGCGTGATACCCAGTGGTTAACATGCATTAAAAAAAAAAAAGTAATGATACTGTCCCAGATTTAATATATATATAAATCATTTTTTCTGAGTACCTTCTGAGTGCTGTTGTCTCCTTACCTTTGCTGGTAATGTATGATATAGATATATATATCTATATATATATATCTATATATATATATACAGGTATATATATATATCTCTATAGATATATATATCTATGCATATATATGTATGCAGGTCTGCAACCCCGCCTTTCCTTGAGGCAAAAAGTGACACTGTGTGCTCATTTGCATGTCATTTCCCAGAATCCCTTGCTGCAGTGGAAGTGCTGTATGCTGGGTGATAATGGGGAAAGGCGGGGTTGCAGACCTGCCTAAGACATGCAGATGAGCATACAACTATATTTGCATATTTGCTTTCCTGTGGAGGGTTTTTGTCAGTTTTTTTACTCACCATAACTTAACTCAGTATTATGGTTTAGCCTATCCCATAGCCTCTCTTGCATTCCCAGTAAAATCAACCCCACACTGATGAGACCCATCAAGGTCGAAACAGCTGTCTGTGGGTGGTTTTCTGGGTATGCACCTTAACCCTGGCTGTGCTCAAAGCTGTGACCATGCTTAAGCCTATAGGGAACCATGTTAAAAATGGTTATTGAGGCAAAAAGTGACACTTTGTGCTCATTTGCATGTCATTTCCCAGAATCCCTTGCTGCAGTGGAAGTGCTGTATGCTGGGTGATAATGGGGAAAGGCGGGGTTGCAGACCTGCCTAAGACCTGCCTAAGACATGCAGATGAGCATACAGCTATATTTGCATATATATATATATATCATACATCGCAAAAAAAACACTAATTGGGCAAGAGTAGGACAAATAACTTATCTTTAGAAGCAGGGTGCTTGTAGCCGGGATAGCCACCCAGCAACAACGATAGACAGGAAAAAAGACCCGCAGCACTCTCTGGTAGGTATCCAATGTAAAAAAGGTTTATTTCATCAATCAAGCATCAGGGGTGAAGTAAAGGAAAAATGGAGCAACGTAAGTTTATTAGCCATGCAATTCTTTAACCCCAGCTGTGCTGAAAAAGCCATGTAATACGGCACGCATAAGCTTATAGGGTTCCATGTTATAATGGATAAGAAGCCAAACGTGACAGTGTGTGCTCATTTGCATGTCATTACCCAGAATCCCTTCCTGCAGTTTGCACACAGTAGGGGGGGGGGGGCGATGCTGACTACAGAGGCCCCTGGCATTCCCAAAGGCACTTAAACAAAGTGCCGGGAGAGCGGTGAAGGTCTCTGTAAACCTTACTTACCTTGGCTCCAGCGGCTTCTTAGACACGTCCCCATGGCAACACGGCGTCAAATGACACCGGAGCCGAGTTAACCGGGGGGGCGGGGGGGGGCAGAGAGAGGGGAACTGCCGGCAGGGGAAAAAAAAAAAAAACAGTCCTGTCGTGAGCCCATTCACATGTCTCCAATGTGATATTTTTATTAGAAATATTAAGATAAAATTGATGCTGCAAAAATAGGAAGGGATTAGGTTTATTTATAAAAATAAAAGGTTGGCAACATTGTACATTTAAAAAATTAAAAAAAAAAAAAGGTTGTGGTACACGGGGTGTGAAAATAATACAAAGTTATGGTATTCCGTACTCCTGAGTACCATCACCCGCTAACCACTTGAAACAAAACCTATTAAAGCAAATGTCAGTTTAAAAAAAAAATGCTTAATATAACATTATAATTCATTCTTATCCGATTGACTATATTGTTAATTGATGGGCAATGATCGATCATGTTCTTCAATACAACGTGATCTTGTATTTGCAGCAGATGTTTTAAAGGGATTACCCTTTGCAGCAGAGCATGTTCTATAGAAGAACATAATCGATTACAGACAGAATCAAAGATTTTATGATGTATCAAACTGACCAAAACCAACGCTTGTTGCTTTCAAATGTAATCCCCTACAATTTCAACGTGGCAATATTTACAGAAACTTGACCTTTCCCTCTAACAATTACATAGAACAGAAAATGGAAAAACAAGGAAACTGGCAGTTACACAAAAATAAATCTATATTCATTATAAAATGACAGTAACTTTTCCTTGTGTGTGCATTTGTGTGTCTCACTAAGCAACTTGGCCCAGAAGTAGTAACTGATACCACAGGCCGTTCTTTGTGATTGTTTCGGAGGCAAAAATTAATCTTGGCTATTGATGGCTTCTCCTGCGACAAGCTGTATAAGGCGCCTGTTTTTCTCACTGAAAACTACAATGTTATGATCTGATCATATTTCTGTTAGAAGCATGTAAAAGTAGGTGTTTGAACAGAAACAGGAGGCAGACCCTTAATTGTGTCAACACGACAAACGTAATAACTAAATGAATAACACATTGCATGGGATTATTTTCTATTCTATTGTAATGAATAGTGCAAGTTTATCTTCATCTTTTCTAAATCATTCCCTATACCAACACACGTTATTAGTCCATCCTCACTACTCCACTGTTTCCTTCTTAATGTAAGTCCTAGTGAAAATCTGGAGGGAGGGGCAAGGGAAGGGCACGAGAGTATGAATCAGGTCGCCATTGGGCAACAATACAAGGACCAAGTACTTTTCGAATCTTGGTAGCAACAAACTAATAATAAAATACTGTGTTAAGTGTAACACTGGGTGTCCCATGACGCAGCTGCGATGTCATGAAGTCTGCTACTCCACAGGACCCATGATGCAGTAGCTACGGCATTTGGCATTTGCTCATTTTTATAGGGGAGATCGTGTTTTGTGCTTCTCTGGAGCACTGAATGCATCTGGCTGGCTGAGGAATGGACGAGGACTCGTCCTCTGTTCTGTCATCAGTGACGCCCTGATCACGTGAGGATCGTGGTGCCACGGTTCCTCCAGCATTCAAAGGGTTAAAAGTAAACCATGATCATTTTGAAAAATATGCATGGCACTTTCAGTGCAAATATGTCCTAAACTGTGATAATTAGCAATCCACAGATTATTCATACTAGTCTATGCTCTATGAGCATCTAAACATTTATGTCAGTGGTTGGAGCAATTTATATCCCCTAGAAAGCAACATGCAACAACTTTACAATGATGCAGATTTCTATCCACCTAATGCTCTTGCGTCTCTGAGAAAGTAGAACTTGAAGAAGGGTTTCCTCCAAAGGTGTTTGGAAAGCATAAGCATGTTGAAGGGTAGACAGTGGATCCAGCAGGGGCAAATATTTGAGAGTGCCAGTATTTAAATGGGTCTTTGGAGAAATGTCATACATTTATGCACTCTTTTAACGTGATGCTTACTTATACTGTGAGTGTGAGGAAGAAAAAGATAAATAGGTCAAAGAATACATACCCTAAAACTATCAGGGGAGCTTAAAAAGAGTTTCTGCCGAATGTCCTCCGGAGCTCCCGCACACAGCCTATAGAAAATGTGGTAATTCCTTTCATCTTGACCTTGCACGCAGATGCGGGACTTCTCCAGAAGATAATGAGATACAAATCCACCCACTACAGAATTCTGGGTAGGAAAAGAGATTGGATATGTAAAATAACGGAACTCAAAAGAAAGCTTTGTTAGCCATACCAAATGTACCCATGTTAGAATAGGAGGAAATCACATTGTACAATGTTAAATTCTTCATTTTAAACCAAGTCAAATTCCTTGGAATCCTAGTTGGTAAACAATATTGAATCACATTGTTACAATACTATGTAGGTTTATCACTATCACAATTGCTGATAACATCATCATTTCATCAGTTTTGTAATAAACCTTTATTGAATAATGTGAACTGTGACTTATTCGTAGCTGCCTCCAGTTGCAGGCCATATACTGTAGCACGATGTTTTATCCTTCCAATCAGGGAACCCCAGGCAGACCAGATTTTAGCAATAACTAATCAATCAACAGACAGACATGTACATGTGGAAAATGTAATGGTTACTCCACAAACGTGGCAAGGTTAGGGAGAGTTTGCAATCACTGGTACTGAATATGAGACTAAGGATTTGGGCCACTTGTATATGGTGCGGAGAAAAGTTGGGATGACCGACATACGGTGTTGAAAGGAGTTGAGAATAATAACACAAAAAACTAACGAATATACATATAACAAGCGTCAAGACCCAACAAAAAATTCCTACCGGTGGGGTGAAATGTGCCCAATACACCCTAGGTGTGTATATGTAAACAAATAAACAGCGAATAGAAGTGAATTCCCTATATAAAGAGAGATTCAAAAATAGTATGGCTGCCAAGGGGATCTAGCACACAAGTACTCTCAGATGGACTTGTTACATTAGACAAATGGAGTTGAGAATAATACTGCAGTACATTGGATTGCCTTTACAAACTATAACTACCGTTGCAAAAAATCTCAGCAAGCAAAGAACTTAGCCAGAAATGTATTTGAAGATTTGAATTTGGGACTTTTAGTGAGTATTAGAGTAGTTACAACCGAGTAGGAATATCACTTTTAAGATGCCGAGATCTGTTGTGGTAACACTAATTTGCTAAAACGTGATCAATGTTGTTGAATACATTACAGAATGGCTATTTATCATAGACTTTGTCCTCCTCCATGGCCGGTTTTTATATTTACAATAGGCTGTGTACTTCTCCCATACTAATACAGCAAGGATAAAGAGTCAATAGGAGCAGGTGACAATTTAAATCCATCTCTGTCTCACTGCACAGACTGGTTGTGGTCAGGTAGTATTAATGCAGCGGGAGTCCCCTTCAGAAGCAGGGACCCCCGCTGCGCTAAACCCGTCAGGGCAGCCTGTTGACTGGGCTTTTGGGCGTGGGGAAGCTGCGATCGGGCCGCGGTCAGGCCCCAGTCAGCAGCAGTTTCTTTGCACCCAAAATGAACGTAGAGAGCACTGCATCTATATATCCCAAGTTAGACCAATAATCTTTACACATGATATAATGCATATGTAGCTTTAGCCTGTTTGCACACAGCTTACTCAGTCAGACAATCTTTTACATTTGATTCTGAACACAATGCCCAGGTAGTATAATGTCTATGTTATGTCATGTTTGCTTTTTTCTGTGTTCTGTCAAAAAGAACACAAGTTAAAGAGTAAGAAACACGAGAGATGGAGGTCCCTAAGACTATCTCCTTGTCTGAAGGTCATTGCCCGATTAATCAGTTCGGTGCTGGAGTACACTTCAGTCTCGTGTGTCACTTTATTGGAAAAGGTTACCATCATTATCCGACTTGGCTTCTATATAAAAGCTCACTCAGCACTGTGATAACCTTTTTCTGTGATACAAACTCATTCAGACGGCACATGGGAACACCGATATATTGCTTATTTTCTATTTATTTAGAAAGGGCAGGTTTCAAGATCAAATTCGACAATATTAAAGGTCGTCACCCCAAACTGCAGCATTAAATTTGGGAGATCCGTCACAAAATAGCTGGAAAACAGTAATATCTCGCCGCTTGTGTTATGATACCAACTATGCTTTTCTGCTTCTTCCGAGGAAGATGTACATGAAACTGAACATAGACATAAAATACATGCAGCTGTAATAACAGATTAGACTGCCAGCCTGGGCAATTTTTAGACTTCTACACTGTTTCTCTGCAGCTAGTACCCACTGTGCAGATTGAGTCCCATTTATAGTCTGCAATCTTTAAATGGTCTGCAGAATTATGGATAATCGCAACCAATGGTGACTCCCCTAGTACAGAGGTAGCCAACCTGAGGCACAAGGGCCACATGCTGCCCTTCAGTGCTTCATGTGCAGCCCCTTGGGTGGAAAAAAAAAATGGAGGCTCTGACTGCAGAGTGACCATAGAGACATGGAAGAGAAGCGAGAGCGGCCCCTAACCAGCTCCTCTCCTGAGCTCCTATGGACTAGCGACCCCTGGTGAGCTCCAAAGTAGCACAGGGTAAAGTGAATACCTGGCTGCTGAGAGCTCCATGTCGTGCTGGCTGTGGAGACTGGAGAGCAAGGTAGGAACAATCACCCCACTGACACTCTTGTTCCCCACTGCCCATCGCCCCATGACACCTTCTCTTCTCACCCCCCTCTCCATGTTTCACCACCACCCCCCCTACCCCCTCTCCGTGTCTCACTCCCGCCACCAAAGTTGCCAGGTGGCTTCTCCAAAAATATTGGACACGGTGAAAAGGTGCAACGTGCTTGAGACACACATCCAACCTCCGTGCTGTTTCCTCCTCTTCTTGGCCCCACCCCCAGGCTTTTGACACCTTCTCTTGATTGACTGCTGATGGGTAATGCAGCCAATCAGAATGGAAATGCTGCCAGCCCTTTAGCAACAGCCCTGCTCAGGGAAATCCCGCGGCCCCCAAAGCCGGTCAGATCACTATGTCAAGAGAAGTAATACCGGATACATACATGTCCAGTATTACCTCATTTTTTTTAAAGGACAGTGTATCCATATATAGGACAGCCTGGCTCAATACTGGACACCTGGTAACCCTATCACCCTCTCTTCCACCCTCAATATTTGTCATCCCCTCTTCCCCCCTGCCCAAGTGCCACCCCCTCGCCACCCTCCCACTTTGATTCAAGCCTGCTACCCGCATCAAGGTTAACTCCACTTTAGCAGTTATCTACACTATATGCACAATATTTCTTATCGTCTTGTGGGCTAAACATTGTGAAGTATGGGAGGAGTGTGTCTAAAGGGTTAAATAAATGGAGCATTTATGTCATCTGCGATTCAGCGCCATTAAAACTGGCAGGACCCAAAAATATAAATCCCTTTGCATAATGAAGGAAAGATTTGGAGAGCAACTAAATGACTCCTTTGTTATAAGACTTAGTATAAAAATGTCGAACTTCACTAATAAATGGCAAGCCAGTTTGGGAGGAGCGCAGGGTTTCGCATTTACCTGATCTGCGATCTTTCCAAATGACAGGCATATTTGATTTCGATAAATAACATACAGCAACATAAGAAAATAGTACTACCGTATTTTCCGGCATATAAGACGACTTTTTAACCCTGGAAAATCATCTCAAAAGTCGGGAGTCGTCTTCTACGCCGGCAAAGTGCAAAGTGCGGGCAGACGCGGCTTCCTTGTTTATTTTTTCCGTCGTGCCGCGCGTCAGTCGGGCGCCGATCACGCGCGCCAGGCCAGCGGTGCGCAAACTGGGGGGCGCAGCCTGTGCGGCGAAACCTGGGGGCAGAGCAGTGGCAGGCAGAAGCTCCGTGCTGCTGCTGTTTCCCTGTGCTTGCAGAGGGGGCGGGGCGTCCCTCTACACACAGACACAAGCCCTCCTCTTCCTGTCTTTACTCCTCCAGTGTTCAGCAGCGTGGGGAGCCGAGCATGCAGTACAGTAGTACTTTCACGTGTGTGTGTGTGTGTGTGTATAGTGATGTGTGTGTGTATAGTGAGTGTGTGTGTATAGTGAGTGTGTGTGTATAGTGAGTGTGTGTGTGTGTGTATAGTGAGTGTGTGTGTATAGTGAGTGTGTGTGTATAGTGAGTGTGTGTATAGTGAGTGTGTGTGTGTATAGTGAGTGTGTGTGTGTATAGTGAGTGTGTGTGTGTATATAGTGATGTGTGTGTGTGTATATAGTGATGTGTGTATATATATATATATATATATATATATATATATATATATATATATATATATATATATATATAAAGCAGAAAGTAGCCGTGTTAGTCCAGTTGCGATAGTGCAGAATAAATTAGTTCTTCAGTATTAGGTGATACCTTTTTTATTGGACTAACAATTTATGTCATAGGACAAGCTTTCGAGAGTTCTCCTCTCTTCTTCAGGTCAGGTCACGCATGATCCAACCCAGGAATATACAAAGCAACTCATGAACATCATTCAAACATTCCCTAACCACCTGCAACCACAATTGAAGCAACTAATACCTGACAACCCAGGAGTTGGGATCTTCTACATGCTTCCCAAAATCCACAAACCAGGAATCCCCGGCAGACCTATTATAACAGGTATGGATACACTCACGGAACAAATATCAGGCTTAGTGGAGAATATCCTCAAACCTTTAGTCAGAAGCACCAACAGCTTCATACAAGATACCACAGATTTTCTCAATAATCTTAACAACATCAACCAACTACCATCCAACACACTACTAGTTACCATGGATGTAGAATCCCTTTACAGCAACATCCCCCACAAGGATGGTATTGAGGCATGCCTGCATTTCCTTACAACATCTCCCCTGGATCAGAAATACAGCGCGGATGTAATTACCAAACTGATAGAATACATCCTCACACACAACTACTTCAGCTTCAACAAGGAAATGTACCTACAACTAATGGGGACTGCAATGGGTACCAAAATGGCACCGCAATATGCCAATCTTTTCATGGCAAATCTTGAACAAAGATTCCTAACTACATGCCTCCACAAACCCTACAAATACTACAGATACATTGATGACCTGTTTATAATATGGACAGAGGGTGAAGAAAACCTAAAACAATTCCATGAGTCCCTAAACTCATTCCATCCATCAATAAAACTCAAAATGGATTATTCTGCAAACCTAATAAATTTCTAGACACGACAGTAACACTGAAAGATGGGAAACTACACACATCTGTATACAAGAAACCAACTGACAGATGCAGTTACCTCCACAACTCCAGCTTCCATCCCACTCACACCAAACAAGGTATCATACACAGCCAGGCTATAAGATACCACCGCATATGCTCTGACACTGAAGACAGAAACAGGCATCTCACAACCCTGACCGAATCGTTCAGACAGAAGAGATACAAACCAAAGACTATTGCCAAAACTATTACATCTGCACTAAAAGCCCCACGAGAACACCTGCTACAATACAGACAGAAAGAACCTACCACACGCATATCACTAGTGACCACATACAACCCTACCCTAGAGGGAATACGAAAAATAATCAAAGATCTGCAACCCATGCTGACAGAGGATGCGACATTAAAAGAAATCTTTCCCAAACCTCCCATTCTTGCATTCCGGCAACCACCAAACCTCAAACAGAAATTAGTCAGCAGAAAACTTCACAACGATTTTAAAGACATGAATAACGGCACAAAACCGTGCAGCAACACACGCTGCAAACTCTGCAAACATATTTACCAGGATCCCACAGCCAGTCACAACCATAGAACATTCAATGTTAAAGGATCATACAGCTGCACATCCACGAATATAGTGTATATGATTCAATGCAACAAATGTGACCAAGGTTGCTACATTGGGGAAACCAGCCAAAAATTACAAGGAAGAATGAATATGCACAGACACTCTATACTCCATCACGAAGAAGGAAGATACTGCTCACCTGTGGGACATCACTTCTCACAACCAGATCATTCCATAAATGATTTAAAAATCAAAATCCTCAATGGAATGTTTAAAAGCACCCAAGAACGGAAAACATTTGAGCTCAGAATGATAAGACTCTTTGACACCAAAACCAAGGGACTTAATGTGGACATGGGTTTTCTCACACCCTACCAAAATTGTCTGTAATTATCCTGCTTGCCTCTATTCTTATCCACACTTTCTCTCCCCCCCCCCCCCAGAGCATCCCTTCCCCACCTTTCTTTGACACTATCCCTTGGCTTCAAACACATCAAACTTCTGCGGCCAAGATTGATCAGATATGGGTTAACCCCTGAGGTTATAATAAAGCAAAACGTCCTTAGACATGTATTTTTTTTTTGTAACATTTACATGAATAGATTTGTAAAAGGCCTACATTAATGAGGTTTGGCTGTGACATCTCTAATACAGAGTGCTTTTCCTGGTAATGTACAGGTTAATAAAAGCTTCAGTCAGACTTAGAACTTTGCAACTAATATTGACAGATTTACTATAAATCATTCTTCCTGTTATTACACAGGTTATTAAGAATTTATATTAGCGTTAGGGACCCCTGATTTGTGGTCTGCCGTGCCGTTGGCTCAGGGGCTTACAACAATTTTGGCCAAAAATGTCAAACTAAAAGACCATTTTACATATTAGATATTTATACATATATATTTAGGCACTGTACCGTGTATGAGTCTCACTGGATGTGCTAAAACTGAGCTTTGTCTGTGTTTTATGTTCTGTCTCTGGTTTTAAATATATATTGCCATGCTCAGTAGCACTCCTCTGTGACACTCATATGCTTATATATATGTTGTGGTTATTTTGGGGGTTTAATAGGAGCTTGTTAGGTGTCCAGTATGTTCTACATTAATGAGGCCCAGAAATGTAATTTTTCACATCGGTATTTCTTTAAAAACGTAGAATGATTCAATGGAAGAGAAAAATTGTACAAAATAATGTTATCTTTTTATTTTGTCTGGTTGTTGTTCTCGCCAGAGAACAGATTATGAGGAGGTAACATTGCAAACTCTTCTACACTTTCCCGAAGAAGACAGCAATGCTAATAAAAACCGACAATGAAGAAAACAAGATCGGAACATGCGGTCCTCGGTTATCCACCAGAATCCATCCTGCAAACCGCCGTCGGATAACGGATCCCATGTTAATCCGTGGCGTTGCGCATAGATAACCCGTTCCGACGGCGGATAATGCGTTCAGCGGAATGTATTATCCGGCGTCGGATAAGGCGTTCAATGGATAATGGACGGCTGTATAGCGAGAACCACCTGTATAATGTTGCCAAAAACACTTTAAAAAACACATACCTTTTCATTGAAGTGGATTTCTACAAATTTTCCAAAGCGACTGCTGTTGTTATTGCGGACTGTTTTAGCATTTCCAAAGGCTTCCAAGAGGGGGTTTGCTGTGTGGATACAATAATGCTTTAATTACATACAATAAGTGTATAACACACTAGATCCGTTGTATGCGGATTGCAAACGTTTGAAAGCATCATAGGGGTGGTAATGAGGCCAACAATAGGTTACTCCAGAGGGAAACCTTTTGAATTTTTACTTTAAATACCCAACAGCCTTTTGGACTTAATGACAACTTTTTTCATTCGCTTTTTGGATAGACGAGAAATCCAGTAAAATGTTTTTGAATTAGCAGATTTACAGTAATGTATGAATAGCGGTATAAACATATATACATATTGAGTTTATCTTCTCGAGAACCTTCAATACACCTGAATATTGTAATACACCAGAGATGTTTGATACAGGGTAGGAGCTTCAATAAATGTTATACCACTTATAAGTGAACTTGGGAGTGCTGCTCTCTTCTTCGTGTGAAGCAGGAAACATCAACCTTTTGTTATCACAGTGCTCCATGCTATTTTCTGACTTGTTGAATCGTTCATACCAGCGTTTCCCAAATGGTGGGTCGCGACCCGGCACCGGGTCACGGAAACAAAATTGCCGGGTCACAGCGAGGCTGGCCGCACGGCGTCCCCCCCTCCCTCCTTGCGGCGGCCCCCCCTCCCTCCTTGCGGCGGCCCGAGGTGAGGTGCGGGACGGTGCTGATGTGGTGCAGGCTGCTATCGCTGGGGAGTCAACGGTGATTCGCTGACTCGGGCTCCTACTGCAGCCCCGCATCATGATGTTGCCGCCCATGACATGCTCCGCCCCCCCCACAGGACACGATGCCCGGCGTGATAGGAGGTAGGAAGTGGTGCGGGGGCGCACCTGTGCCTCCGTTCCTGGCGCTCCCTTCCCCTCAGTCCCCTTGGTGCGGGAGATAGGCGCAGGGGGTGGGCAGTGGTTGCTGCATGGTCGCTGGCGGGCACAGGGAGGCGTGGAGCCACCTGCTCGGATCGCTTGGCCTTTCCTCTCTCCCCCGCCCCCCCCCCCCTCTCCAGTCACTCACATCCGTCGCTGCCTCTGTAATAAATTGTGTGTGTGTGTGTGTGTGTGTATAGGGGAGTGTGTGTGTGTGTATCTGTTTGTGTGTATGTGTATCTGTGTGTATGTATGTATCTGTGTGTGTATGGGGGAGAGAGTGTGTGTATGTATCTGTGTGTGTATGTATCTGTGTGTGTATGGGGGAGAGAGTGTGTGTATGTATCTGTGTGTGTATGTATCTGTGTGTGTATGGGGGAGAGTGTGTGTATGTATCTGTGTGTGTGTATGTGAATGTATCTGTGTATGTGTATGTATCTGTGTATGTGTATGGATCTGTGTGTGTATGGATCTGTGTGTGTGTGTGTATCAGCCACAGCCACTGTGTGTATCAGTGGCTGTGTGTGTGTCTGTGCAGGCCAGCAGTGGCTATGTGTGTGTTGGTCTGTCTGTGTGAGTATCTGTAGGTCAGTGACTGTGTGCGTCTATGCAGGTCAGAGAGAGGGCGGGGGGGGGAGGGAGAGAGAGAATAGAGGGGATTGGGAAAATATATGAAATCTGTATGGACATTCATAACGGTTTTATTTTACCTATAGGCGATAACATTTTTAGTGGGTCACGAAGGAGAAGTTCAAAAATAACCGGGTCACGGAAAAAAAAGTTTGGGAAACGCTGGTTCATACTATTAGTTTCATTACTTGTATCTACAGGAGGGCCCCGCTCATAGAGCAGGTTCTGTTCCAGGCCGCCGCTGTAAAGCAGGGCCCTACTGTACTGTATTGTATCTTTGAAAACAGAGATGCAGAGCTGTAAACCGACTGTTTCGCTGACAAATGGCATCTGACAAGGAGTTGCACACGCGCTAAAAAAAAAACTGTTGCTTAGCAACAGCCGAATACTCAGCTGCTGAGCGCGTCATGCCGAAAATCGCCGGAAAAACTTAAGTGCCGAACCTAATGAATATGGGTATACATTGGGAAACGCTGTATGAGCGGAACGCCATAAAGCGGAGCCATACTGTACTTTAAAATGAAGCCATGGTTTTCTAGAATATTTAATAATGTGAAGACTTGAAACTATAACGTCTAATGCCCAGATTCATTCATCGCCTCTACAGGTTAGCCCATCCGTTCTAGCGTTAACTGCCACTGACAAAAATCAGAGTCAACGTTGGACCCAGTGCTCTAACCTGTACCAGCACTTTGTGAATCTGAACCCAAGTATAATGTATTTATTTATTTTTTTTAAATCGCAGATCGGTGAAAGTAAAGATGTTTTGAAACAGTGCACCGCACACAATAAAAAATAAAAATGTCTTCGTCTATTTTATATCGCCAAAGGACAATAATAGGTAAAGAACTTAAAGGTATTAAAACTCAGTAGAGAAAGGAAAAGATGTATTCCTCTGACTTTTCCGTACAAATCTTTTGAAAGGGCAGCAGCCAAGAGGTGACTCTGCGAGTCATTCCTGACGCACAGGGAAATAAAGCCTCTTGTTCATGATGATAAAAAAGACCAATTTCAGACCTAAGAACTAGAACGTTGCCTCTTAAATCTCAGTTGTCTCACTTAACTAGCAGGCAACAACCACATACATTTGAAAACAAAAAAAGGTCTTCATAAAAAGGTAGCAAATAACTAAAAGCTGCCGGAGTTCAGGAAAGCCAAGCACGTACAACACGCGAGAGTAACGTATCAAAGCGTACTTTCCGACAGCTAGGAATTGTAGTATTTTGTATTGGATTTTTACATTGAAACTGCAGGTGTTTGAAGTATAGGTCAATGTCAGTCTGTGGTTAATGGGGCAGATCAACTTGGAGGGAAAAAGAAAATATGTAAACAACTTAATCAGTGTAATTGGTTACCTTGGGAAGAGTCAATCGCCCTTACAGTATGTTGTTCATATTTTACAGAAGGAAATAAGTAGATGTATCGCTACTTGGGTTCACTGGGTTCAAGCACAGGAGCTACTTCTGAACATCCGGTTAGACTAATGATGGCACCATAATTAATTGCTAAATATAAAAACAGAGCTAATCATTTGGCTTGCTAACTAATGTATTCTGGGGATAAGAGTTTGCCAAAGGTTGCACACTCTACAAAGCATTTGTTTTTTAACACAGAAGTGTCAAAAGATGAAAACAAAGATGTAAAATTGTTCTACTTCTCTGAACTCTTTAAAGAAATTTTAAAAATAAATAAAAGCAGGTGTCGCCAGTGAGCTAAATGTCATCTATTAAATATGCCAGCACTGTCCTTCGCTAACCTTTGCCCAGACAGGCCGTGTACAACAATAGATTACCATTATTGTTAATTTATGAAGCGTCAACATATTCCACAGCACGGTACAATGGGGGAACAGAATGATGTCAATTACATACACAGATCAACGTGAACATTCAGACTGCACATTTTTATTTATTTTGTACCCAATTTGGCTTGTAAATTGTATTGTATGTCTTTATTTATATAGCGCCAAAAAAGTGTACTCAGCGCTTCACAAAGAATTCAGTACAGGGAATTATAATACAATAAGTGCAGCAAAATCAAACCATAGAAAAGAAATCCCCGACCCGAACAGCTTACAATCCGTCACAAGGCTGTGTGAGATCCCATACAGACCCGTTTATATTTACACACAAACTTGTATATTGAACCCTTTCAGTGCCCTATAATGTAGTCACCACGTCATGGGGTCTGGCACTCCGGGGGGCCCCCTGATGTAGTGGCTACGTCATGGACTTTTCTAGGGGAGATTGCGCCCTGCACTCCTTGATCTGGCATGCAGGGAGGAGGGAGAGGAGGAGAACCCTGCCATTTCCGGAATTAGTGACACCGCTATCATGTGATTGGGCTCAGAAGCAGACACGTGGTCGCAATGTGCCAGTGGGGCCAAGGCAACGCAGTGTAAACACAACAGATTGTAGCACTGTATGCAAAACTGTTTCATACTGTGTTGTCCTGTTTTGATTCTTACGAGAATGGATTTCCAATTAAGAAAAAGCACATACCTTCTACAATCCTTTCATCAATATCTTGCCCGGATCCATAAGACTCTGTTAAATACCTGCCAAACAAAAAAGGATTTTGTAAATATTCAGACGAGAGGCTATTCATGTGTTGCAAACGGTCAATCGCTTTTTACATTTTATACTAAAATGAAAACTTTAATGAGTATTTGTCAATATTTTCTTTGATGATGATGAACAAATCATTCTAACGCAGTCTTTTTACAGAACCATTACACCAATGTAATCGTTTTCTTTAAACAAGCGTCATCATACTCCCAACAAATATTTGTCTGTTTCGGGTTTGTTTGGAAAAATGAGGAGGAATTTTCGAGCCCTTGACGGAGCTACCTGTGCTGAAGCAGAAATATCCTGAAAACCTAAACAGCCCTTGAGGACTGGAGTTGGCCATTCCTGATCTAGCCCATCCTGTCACTGCTCAGGCCAGCATAGGCGTGAAAGGAGCAGACAGCTTTGTTTGTGCAAACGACTATTCAGCGCATTGGGACTAAAGTAAATGAAATCCCTCACATGTCTAACAAAAAGGTTAAACACAACAAGGATAGATGCGAGACTCTGTACTATATAGCGAGTATGTTTATATATTTAAAAAAAACTTTCAACAGCAAAGTTATTGCCATAATGTGTTATGCCATTTGTGATTAAAGTAAAGCTACTTAGCTCGTGCACCCCCAAACCTCCACCATACCCCTACCTATTATTTCTGTACCCCAAAATGCGAACAAAATAAAAATGTTTTTTAAAAAAAAGTTAAATAAATAGATGGCTGATTTTCGTAATGAAGATGTCAATCCGCTACATTTAACTGCTTAAGCAGGTCACTGGTTCATGCGGTAACAGGGGGGGACGGGACGGCACCTTTGAATGATCTCGTTGTTGCGAGGGCTCGGACCTCCCTTTCCATTATTTATGGGCGATTCACTCCGGTGAAGCCTCGTATGTAAACTTGTAGCGCTACACATTTCCAATACCACTAATGCCATTACCATTTGGTTGTAACAGAAATTTCAATGCAGACGTTTCTTGTATGTGTTATAGTATCACTGTACGAAATTATATTACTGGTAATCCAGTTACTGCTGTGATACTAATGGCTGTTATCTAAATGGGATTTAGATTAATCTAAATGACAGCTGTCACTTAACATGCATTGTAAGAATGGTATTGTGTGTGTAACCACTATTACAATATCCTCCTTGTGGTCTACGTCCCAAATCTTTTCTTACATTATTTTAAGTAACTATTACCAAATGAACATCTATTTGATATGTCCCTCTGTCTGTAGATGAAGCGGACTTTACTATCAAATTAACATTTATTTGGTAAGTCTATCTGTCTAGCTCTGCTCATTAGTCACAACCCCTACCTTCCTTTTTATTGTCATGTGATATTGTTAGAGTATTTACGTCAGTCTGTATTGGCTGTGTCACTTTCTTAAAAATCACAATTTTTTTTTTAAGTGTCTGTGGAGTTAAGCTGGAGTTGAACAAGAAGGGAAGAACTGGATCCAGCACTTTACCAACCACTCTGTGACTGTGAGAACCTACCTTTGTCAATGTTCTGACAATATATGCACAACTTGAAGACTATAAGACCTTTCTCTCCCTACTACCTGTGCTGCATCCCATTATGCCCTTCCTATTGCTGTTTCGGTTTGCAGTTCTCACTCCTTTGTAAAATGTTCTGTTCTCGCCACCTTCTCCACTCTCCTCCTATCCATATTTATTCACTTCTCCTTCCCTTTACCTATGCCTGTGCCCATACACTGCTATTTACGTACCTCTATCCCAGCTACTTCTGCTCTCTCATCTCTCCCAATCTTGGACCCAGCCATATAGACACCTGCTCTCGCCCACTTCTCCTCGTCTCACTCTCTGATAAGGGTGTTAACCCATCTAACTTAATCTCTTTTCCTTGTCTCTTCCCTTCAACTGTGCCCTCTACAATTTCCGCTCTCTGACTAACATGACTGGTTGTACACAACCTCTTTGCTCCTAACAGAAAATAGTGATGTATCGAGTACCCGGAAATTACCCGGTGCTTTTATAGCTACCCGGACCCGGCAACAGAGAAGTGGAACAGGCACCGGGTAATGTCAGGAGTAGCTGAAAATACTTCATCACTTACCTGCAGCTGGCAACGGAAGGTGAGAAGACCGGTGAGGAAGACCGCGGCGACATCTGGGAACAGCAGCAGAGGTTTTGCTGGCGGTGGCAGCAACAGAAGTCTGTGATCAGCCAGTGGGAGCAGCAGGAATACAGCACACAGCTGACATTAGTGTGAGCCGGGGAACCATGTGACCAGAGCAGGAGTGTTACTATTGGACAGCTGGGGAGGAGCCCGCTGCCAATAGGAACGCTCCTGCTCCGGTCACATGGTTCCCTGGCTCACACTGGTATCAGCTGTGTGCTGTATTCCTGCTGCTCCCACTGGCTGAACACAGACTTCTGTTGCTGTCACCGCCAGCAGAACCTCTGCTGCTGTTCCCAGATGTCGTCGCGGTCTTTCTCATCCTGCAGGTAAGTGCCGTCCAGGTAACCGGCCTGGTAAAATGATTGGTTTTGCCCGGGTACCCGTTACCTGTTTTTTTTTTTTTTAATTAGGTCCCAGTACAACACTAGCAGAAAACGGTCTCTCACAACATGACTCTGCTGCTGTCTCCTATGGTGATCTCTCTCACTCCATGCCCCAATGGCTAGAGTGGTGGGGTAGGTCTCCTCCTGCTGCCAATATCAGCTCCGTCCTATGTCTTCATCTGTTATTTTTCCTCTTCGATTGAGGTTGAAGGTGTCCAGATTTTCAACCCCCTCTGCACGTGGCATTCATCTGCAGACCGCTTGGACTAACCTCTACCCCCACATATACCTTCATCTCTGACTTTGAATCCTGGCTTTCCTTCTCTCTATCTCTCTCTCTCTCACACCTCTGACTCTCCTTTTACTGGGGGACTTCAACTGTCATAGATTCCTCTTAAGCAGGAAACACAAAAATCAGTTTTGAAAATAATCTTCCTTGAGAAAGCGCCGTGGAGTGGGAAACGCGTGGCAGGGTTTTTGTCCTATGACAAATGGTTCTACGGTATAAACCATTGAAATAACGTTTATTTTGTAATTTTTCATATACACTGGTCTCCTTAATCAATCGATTTTCAGAGGTGCGCAGAGTTGTTTTTGTAAACTGTGCTTTACTGCTTTTGTCTGAAAATAAAAAAAAATGTAACAGCTATGTACAAACCTCAAAACAAACTTTGTATTTTCTGTCTTGCCCGCTCCCGATTCTCCAGACACAATGATGGATTGACTCATCTTCAGAACTTTCATGTCTCGGAAGGTCTTGTCGGCTAGAAGAAAATGTATTGTAATCATAACTCTTTAATGTTTCAACAATTATGACTGAAGAAAGTCTTAAGACATGTTCACTTTAAATATGCTTTTAACATAGAAGTGACCTAGATTAGGCAGTTTTGCAGTTGTGATTTTTCTACAGCAATATGAAGGGTATTTATTCATACATGGTATTGTCAATTAGTTTTCTGGGTCACAAAATGAAGTCTCTTCAGATGTGCGACACTATTCCTAATGTAGCTCTCTTATCACTCTCCTGGGCCCTAAAGTGTAAGACACCGCTGTGTACTGTAGCTACTCATATTAGGGTAACTTGTAGGGTATTATTATGAATAAAGAGGTAGAATATGTGGCAACTAAAAATCAGGAGGGCAGGCTAAAGTATTTTTATTAGATCTACATAAGGGTGTAAAAATGTGTGAGAACTTCCATGCTGAATGATACCTTTTTATTTGGCCTAAGCAGCATTGGTCTGAGGAACACAACCTAATTCATCTCCTATGGAAAGGTATTGTTTAGGTGCCTGCGGTTATTATTCACTACGTACAACAGGAGGGAGACCCGCAGATGTAGGCAACGGTACTGCAACCTGTGGCACAATCCGGCAAATAAGAGTTATAGCTGCACTCCTTAAAACAGTGGCCACTTCTCCCGCAAGTTGCGTTGTGCATGTCCCCCCACTGCCGTGTGCGCCGTGGCTTACAATAACGTTTGCTATATCTGTATGAGCCGTTTACCCTGGCCATCTATGCCTGTTACAAAGGGCGGTTGAGAAAAATAAAAAAAAGCAAGGCACTGCACTCCCCAAAAAAAAGAAATTAGCGTGGGTACACTATTCATAAATAAATGAGATCCAGAATAAAAAGAAACAATCTTAGGTGCCTCCCAGGGTGGGCCAATTCCATTAATGGCCAGTAATATGTATCCAATAGAGAGATGGGCACTCTAAATTCTGTTGCAAAGAAACCCTCACATTTATTGCGCAATGTACAATCTGTTGGATATGGTCTACAAAGGGAGGTTGAATACCGTCTGGACGCACTTAAAGCTGTTTGATGCGTTAAATCACAACGCAGAAATTACTACACAGCTTTCTCTTACTAATGTGAACCATATGGATCTGTGCAGGAGTCCTGTGGATGGGTTGTTAACAGTACAAAGACGTAATGGATCCCACTAACTACTATTAGCATTACCACTGGAATTCTGTAAACGTTTGGTGCAAAAAGGAAAATAGATCCGTCTACTTTGGCAAACATGTTTTTTTTTTTTTTTTTGCAAAAAGTACAAGACAGTGCAAATGTAGATAAATTGTATGGTTCCTACCTATTGCATAAACATGTGGTGGCAAAGTACCCAGAGATTTGCCGCGGTATTGTTTAATGCACTCGGAAGAATAAAGTTTCGGGAGATCAAAGTATGGGTTCACAGCGATCAGGATGTTGGCCACGTAAGTCTAAAAAAGAAAGCAAAGTAAAGCATCTCATTTATAAGGTGTTCTAACTTACCCTGCTAATTCCATCCCTGAAAACAAGGATGAAAGTCACATTCATAAACAAATTATAGTTAATCACGTGGGAGTGCCCCTTTAACACAAGTCACATTCAAAGCGAAACAGCAGGTATGCAGACAAGTCCCTGCAGGGAAACAAAATGGACATTTTGAGTCTTCATATATAAATCCACATTTCTTATGTAGCAGAGTCCCCCTACCCTGCCTCCGGTGCAGGGGAGCCGTTTAGTGGTTCCCCGGAGCTCCGTGCGATCGGGAGGTGGGGCGGCCCTTTTGCGAGTCGCGCATGCGCAGTGCAGGAGCCGGCGGCCATCTTATGATAGCTCTGCATATGGAGCCAGGGGACTACATGTCCCAGAATCCTCCGGGGGGGGGGGAGGGAAACACCACATGGGGCTGTCCCAGCCAATAGCGCTCTAAAGAGAGGAGGAACAGGATATCCTCCACGCGTGGAAAGCCTGCGAGTCAGTCTTCCAGCAGCGGCAGAGAGGACGGATGCGTCCAGGGTGCCAATAGCCCCTGGACTAGGCCAGAACTCTGCCCCTAGGCCCCAGACAGGCCCTGAGACACTAGCAAAGTAGTATTGTAGGTAAGGCTTCCCCTTGGCAGTCCTGTTGCACCGGTGGCAGGATATCCTCTCCATAGGAAAGTAATCAGCGGGTACTGCTTGGACAAAAAATGTCAAGAAGGCAGGACTGTGCAAAAAATATAAAAGCCTTTATTGGTCCCCGGGAAACATGGATAAAAAAGGGGAGAAGGAGTCCCCCCTCAGCGCTCTGACGCGTTAAGTCCCTGTGCGATCATTGGGTGTATACTGTGGGTACAGTTATTGCCGTTATTGTATGTGTTAGTAGGTGTATACAGTAAACCTTAGTTATATACATTGCATGGTGTATTATTGTTTACTGTGTATTGGTTCCTGTGAGGGATTAAACTGCCAATGCTGGGATCCCTCAGAGGTGGAGGCGCGGCACGCAAGGGGAAAGAGCTCACCCGAGGCTCCCAGAGGCCTCCGGTGAGCAGACAGGGACCGCAGCACGCGTAGTTACCCGCGTAGCTCCTTTAGGCATAGGGAAAGGGGCTCCATGGATATTAAACACTTTTCTTTGCAAGTGTAAAATTAACCCTTCAACAGAAATCAAACAACTCTATGCTAATAACACATCTTTCAGGAAAAGCTTATGGAACTTTTTTTTTTTTTTTACGGAGTTACAGTAAGTAAAGTTTACAATTATTTTTGCAGGCAGAACAGCAAAGATTCCTAGCCAAACGCTAAAAGACTATTCAACATGCTGTGACACTGCCTTTCCTATGCTGGGGAAGAGATTTTAACTCCATGCATTCCGTTGGGGCTTACATCTTCCCAAGCATGGGTTAGACTGCTTCAAGCCTCAGGGTCTTTCGTTCTACCTTGTTATTTATGGAAGTTGTATTGTTATTCTACTCTCCCCCTTGTCTCATCCCATAACATATGTTCGGAGTCTTTCCTAGGAGAACGTCAACGAGACTCCTTAACTGTGTAACCAACAATACTCCTCTAATACATACACCACCTAGTCCGCATAGCCCAGCAATCAGTCAGGTTGAGCCTACTTACTTGCTAAGATTATATTGTCAAATTAACTGAAGAGTGCTGGTAACCCATATGGAATCCAGGAAGCGTAGGATACTTCTTGAGCGGTGAACAACATACCAGTTATAAAAGGTCATGCATCTTATGCACAAGATCTCGACCTCTGAAATCTAAACCTTAAATGATTGATATGATGGTTTACCAAATAGGCATCACAGCCCAAATCTTGCAAATTAACTAAATACGGTTTTTTTCTCCTCAGTCAGACCATCAAGCCCTTATGGAGACTCATTTTGCTTTTTTCCTCCACTTTTACTTCTGAAATCATATACTATACATTTAAAAATCAACAGAACGCAGCCATGGGATCATAGGAGAGGAGCCTGCTGTCATTCTGTACATCATGTACAAAATGCAAAGCTGCTTTCACAAGTTGAGTGAAGTACAAAGTATGGTTTGAAGCTAAAATCATGGACAGTGTAATAAAAATTGTGGGGAATATTAAGTACTTGAATCAATCTGGTGCTTCAGTGGTTAATGTGGTTATAGTTTGTCTTAAAAATACAAGATAGTGTTTATGACAGGTCAAGACACTTCCCGTGTCTGTGCTGATCCACAGAGGGCTTAATTGGGGGGGGTGGGGGGCTATCACCGATTGCTCACTAAAAGTGAAATGTGTGCAGTTTAGAAGCCAGAACCTGGGCTGTCAGCCTCAAAGAAAACTATAACATTCTTGATGCCCCATGTGACCTGTTTGTCACCACTTCGTTGGAGGACTTCATTAAAAATTAAAATATCGTGAGGACACCGATTCTTTATAATAATAGGTACATATTTGGCAATGGTGTAATAAGACGAATCAACAGATAACACACTCTTCATGATTAAGGGGTGCCAAAGACAGATATCGGTTTCTCATGCAAAACTAGATGATAGGCGGACATAACCGTGAAGATGGCGTCTGTGTAAGTATTAGGGAAATTAAGATATGAGTTCTTCCAGACTTTAAACGTCAAGAAATTTTATTTTTCTTCCAAGTCGTAAAACGGTCAATCCAGTAGCTGATTTATGACAGGGGTAGGTCTTGTATGTTTCAATGCAAGCAGGTCTGGGCATAAATGTTGCCATGTTTGAACAAAAAAGCAGAACTCAACAGAGGTGTGTTCTGGGATCACACATGAATTCTCTTCTATTCCAGTGACCTCTCTGGGACAGGATCTATGACATATGGTAACGTACTGTATAGGGATTTCTGTTTGTTTTATCCTTTTATTTTAAGAAACCGTTATGCATATATTGTAACTGTATGTTCTTGTAATAACCTTTTTGTATTCTAAGCACTGTGTTTTTGTATATTAAAGCCAAGCTTTAACAAGTGACGCTTTGGGCCCTGATGGAACTGGTTGCACACTTTGTAGACTGTAACTTACCTTTTCAGACACATTTTGCTACAACAGATTTGTTTGTTCAGTGTATAGTTTTTTTTCTTTAACAAACAGGGACAGGAAACCCTGGCAGATATACAGTGGCGAGAAAAGGTTTGTGAATCCCAATAATTACAAAAAGTCCATCTTTTTTCCATGATAACGTTCTTGAATCAAAACCAATCTTTTCTTAGATAGCCAATAGGGTTTATATTACCAAGTTCATGTCTTTTGAACCAAAATGATGTATGAATTAGAAAAAAAATGCGTAATTAAGAGTCATGGTATGTGCAGAAGTGGAACCCTGTTTTTATCAGCTAAATTGATGTAGATATTTAGAATCAGGCGTTTAAAGAATTAGGTAGATCTTCAGAGGTGAGTTTGGGAGACCACAGCTTATATAAAGATCAGAAACTGTAAGTTGGGTGTGCACCATACAGGTGTGTGGAAACACGTCATGCCACGATCAAAAGAAATGGACCTCAGAAAAGCAGTTACTGATGCTCATCAGTCTAGAACGGGTAACACAACCATTTCTAAGAATTTGGGGCTCCACCAATCTACTGGTCAGACACAGTCTACAAATGGAGAAAGTTCAACACCACAGTCACTCTACCCAGGAGCGGTTGTCCTACCAAAATCTATCCAAGAATAAACCAGCAATCAAGGAAGTCACAAAGAACCCCAGAGTAACATCCAAGGATCTGCAGGCCACTCTCACCTTTGCTAATGTGATGGTTCATGACTCAACTATCTGAAAAAGACTCAACAAGAACGGTGTTCATGGAAGGATAGGCAGAATGAAACCTCTGCTCTCTAATTAGAAAATTGCTGCCTATCTGAATTACGCCAAAGAGCACAGATGATCCACAATACTTCTAGAACAATGTCCTCTGAACAGAGGAGTCAAAAGTAGAACCTTTTGGCCTCAATGAGAAACGTTATGTTTGGCGAAAACCAAACACTCCGTTCGAACAGAAGAACTTCATTCCAACAGTCAAGTATGGTTATTGGAGTGTGATGGTTTGGGGCTGCTTTGCTGCCTCAGGACCTGGACAACATGCCATCATTGACACAACAATGAATTCTGCATTGTATCAGAAGAGTCTAGAGGAGAATATCAGGCCATCCGTCCGTGGGGTGAAGCTGAAGGGAAAGTGGGTCATGCAGCAAGACAATGATTCTAAACAAACAAGCAGATTCACAAACGAATGGCTGCAGAAGAAGAAATTCTGCGTTTTAGAATGGCCTAGTCCATACATACATACATACATACATACATACAACAGCCCTATACAGAGGGGAAAAACAACCAATGAGAAAGCAAAAATAGACAATGGAGTGTTAAAAAATAAATAAAATAAAAAAATAAAAAAAAGACTGGGTAAGCAGAAAACGGGTAACTTTAAAGTTTATGATGCAGAAAAGACAGATGAAAAGAACAATGAGGGTAGAAACTTGGTCACTAGGTGTCAATTACCATATTTCTCTTAGGAAACCTTTGGTTTCAACTGTATATTGCAGCTGTCACCGTTTGGGCAGATGGCACGATTACCTCTGTAATTTGGTCAGAATTAATTAAGCCCAATTAGGTAACTTGATAGCAGTATAAAAGATTAAGTCTGTCATCTGAGCTTGACACTGAGCAAGTGTCAAATGAGTCACATGTATGCTATGTTTAATAAGGAAGGGGGAAAAAAAAGTGCTACACCTGTAACAATCTACCCCTGAATGGTTCCATTTACTTAACCAACTAGAGCAAGCAATGCATTAGTGTTATTATAAAATAAATACAGAACTGTAACATGTAGTTTACACACACCTTATATAAACCAGGGTACTGCACAGGACTTGAAGGTGAAAAAAAATATTTTCATTTTTATTCAAACAAGAAATCGATATGTCAATCAAAAACACAAACATTTATCAAGATATCCTGATTAACACAACAACATTTTTTTTGAACAACACAAAAAAAATGTATGTAAGTAAGTAAAAATGGCCAAACATCTCCACTTTGGTCTCGTCTGTCCAAAGGACATTGTTCCAGAAGTCTTGTGATTTGTTCAGATGCAACTTTGCAAACCTAAGCCGTGCTGCTATGTTCTTTTTAGAGAGAAGAGGCTTTCTCCTGGCAACCCTTCCAAACAAACCATACTTGTTCAGTCTTTTTCTAATTATACTGTCGTGAACTTTAACATTTAACATGCTAACTGAGGCCAGTAGAGTCTGAGATGTAACTCTTGGTATTTTTGCAATTTCTCCGAGCATTGCACGGTCTGACCTTGGGGTGAATTTTCTGGGACGTCCACTCCTGGGAAGATTGGCAACTGTCTTGAATTGTTTCCACTTTTGAATAATCTTTCTCACTGTAGAATGATTGACTTTAAATTATTTGGAAATGGCATTATAACCCTTCCCAGATTGATGGGCAGCAACAATTGCTTCTCTAAGATCATTGCTGATGTCTTTCCTCCTTGGCATTGTGTTAACACACACCTGAATGCTCCAGACCAGCAAACTGCTAAAACTTTGGCTTTTAGGCCTGGTCCCCGCTGGATACTGCAGCGCCCGCTGTGGCGGACGCTGCAGGGACGAGAGCCCTCCCCGCAATGGCGCCGGGCCCGCTGCGAGGGGGGGCCGCAGCGCTGTGGCGAGAGTTGCTCCTGAGAGCAGGACTCGCAACGGAGCGCTAAGCCACGCCCCCCGGCAGTTCAGCCAATGAGGGCGAACCTGCCGGGTGATGTCAAGGCTGCGCCCCCGTCATTCCCCCACCACGCGCCCCCCCGATCTCTCTTCCTGCAGCTCACTGCAGACCAGTGAATCGGCTGCACGCGCTGCCAGCCTCGCGGGCGCGCGTGCAGCGGAGGTACTGAGGCCTCAGCCTTATAGGAGGTGGTGCACACCTGCTGATGATCAATTAATCAATGGCATTTGATTAGCAGCACCTGTCTGCTACTTAGCATCTTAATTCCTATGGAGACAGACAGGGCTCCCAAGTACCATGCTCAGCTATGTGGTATCACTATAAGCATAAGTATGAATTTGTCCCATTGATATATAAACAGCAGGGAAACATTTGTCTCGTCATTCATTCATAGTCCGTGTTTTCCATATAAGTACCTCCTTCCACATGTGGGTAGGACCTGTATATATAGGTATAGTCCGTCACAAATATCTGACCACCTAATCAACAGTAATAGTGTCCCCCTGGATAATAGTGTAGGTACAATGGAAGCGCCCCCAGAGACCGCAGTGAGCGGACTGGGGTACTCACGGTTAAGAAGTACAAATGATTCCTTCGGCGTGTGTCACGCTGGTAGTAGAACGACAGAGAAATCCTCCAAGAGATGAAGCGGAGCACAGCACAGCAAACAGAATACAGCTCCAGACCAGCAAACTGCTAAAACTTTGGCTTTTAGGCCTGGTCCCCGCTGGATACTGCAGCGCCCGCTGTGGCGGACGCTGCAGGGACGAGAGCCCTCCCCGCAATGGCGCCGGGCCCGCTGCGAGGGGGGGCCGCAGCGCTGTGGCGATAGTTGCTCCTGAGAGCAGGACTCGCGACGGAGCGCTAAGCCACGCCCCACGGCGGTTCAGCCAATGAGGGCGAACCTGCCGGGTGATGTCAAGGCTGCGCCCCCGTCACTCCCCCACCACGCGCCCCCCGATCTCTCTTCCTGCAGCTCACTGCAGACCAGTGAATCGGCTGCACGCGCTGCCAGCCTCGCGGGCGCGCGTGCAGCGGAGGTACTGGGGCCTCAGCCTTATAGGAGGTGGTGCACACCTGCTGATGATCAATTAATCAATGGCATTTGATTAGCAGAACCTGTCTGCTACTTAGCATCTTAATTCCTATGGAAGCAGTTAAGGGTGTACTTAGTTTTTCATACATACCTTCTCCATTTTGGCTTTATTTTTGTTAAATAAATCATGACAGTGTAATATGTCATGTGTTGTTGTTCTTCAGGAGGTTGTATTTACCTAATTTTAAGACCTGCTAAGGAACAGGTGATTGTTATTATGTCCTGATATGTAAAACAGAGGAGAGACAGAACAAGAATCCCTATTGATGCACTCACTGCAGGTCAAGATTAAAAATAATAAAGTTTTATTGATATTTAGAAAACAAACTAATTAAAACCTAAAGGTAGCGCATATCAGAGACAGCTATTGAATATAATTTCCAAGGTACACTGTGAAACATGCCAATGATGTAACCATATATGGGACAATAAATGCAACTTGATTACTCCTGAATTCCACTTCAAGTGTACTTGCTTCAAGTGTCTGTTACTGACCTGAATAATTGTCAGAATATCTAGATGACACTAGACAGTCAGGTAATCAGGGTGAGCTTAAACAGTCTAATGATCACTTGATCCCTAGTGTTCTCTCAGACCCAGTCTCAATGAACTATCTTGACCTGCAGTGAGTGCATCAATAGGGATTCTTGTTGTGTCTCTCCATTGTCTACTTTCTATCCCAGATAGCACCACTTCTAGTTTCTATCTTGTATTTAGCAGCTCCCTGTTTATTGTGCAAATTGTATCCAAAACTCTACATTGGAGAGCCCAGCCCATCGATCAAGCTAACCGAGAATGCCCTCTTTCTGTTTAACTAACACACACACACACACACACACACACACACACACACACACACACACACACACACACACACACACTAAAGTGACAAAAATCCTCCCCCGCCCAGTGTACAGCAAATAAAAATACCACTTGTGGGTACATTCGCATGTCTCATACAGGTCTGTAACGCAGTCTTTCTCCATTATCTCTTAGCATACAATGCTTGCACTGCAGCCAGGGATTCTGGGTAATGACATGCAAATGAGCAACATCCTTGGTAATGCGGCAGGCATAAGCTTATAGGGACCCATGTCAAAATGGACAAGAAGCAAAAAGGTGACATCATGCGTGCTCATTTGTATATCAGTACCCACAATACCTGGCTTCAGTGGATGCTTTGTATGCCAAGAAATAATGGTGAAACGCAGGGTTGCAGACCTGTCTGAGACAAGTGAATGTGCTCACAAGTGGTATTTTAATTTGATATATACTGTAAATATTCTAATAATAGCCCGGGTACGATTTACCATTTTTGTGCTTGTGCCTGGCTACAATTCAAGCACAGGCTACCATTAAAGCCGTAGCTACAAATTCAATTTAAATAATTTTGAAATATAGTATAAAAATGATAAATAATGTTTCATATTCAAAATGAAGAAAAACAGCTTCTCCACTGCTTTCCTCTGCGTATATTACGGCTTTCAGTTTAAATTCTATTGAAAAATTACGTTTAGGAGCCATCATTTATATTGACATCCTTAACGGACAACGTTAATAAACAGCACTTCTAAAGCAAACAGTGACAGCAGTGGTAAACAAGTTTGTCGTAAACTGGGAATTGCCCCTTGATTTGACATGCGCAGGGAGTCTCAGCCAGGTAAGGGGATTCTGCTTTCGCTTGTATTCACGCAGGTTGGCCAGGCCACAAAAAAAAGAACAAAAAAAAAAAGAAGCGCATGCTCCATAGTACAGATCCATTTAACGATGGTTCAATATCTATATAATTTGTAGCAATGTGTCAATCTCTAGCAAAACTCAGATTACTGCAAATTCTGCAGGATGCTGCTGCTTACTTTTCTTCCATTTTCACAATGTGGCTTTAAGGTTTCACACTGCAAAGCTATTAAGCATGTATTACATTTTGGAAACAAGGCAGAGCAGATTATTACTTACGTATATTTTATCTTTACTGTATCGCACTTTTATATTGTGAAGAAGGGTGGCTTCATTCAGATACATCAGAGAACCTAGAAAATAGAAGAGAACATTTGGAACTTTCCGAGAATACATCTGAATCGCATCACATTAGTATTCATCTACTTTCAATTAAAGCCGTTTCCCACACACTATCTGCATCACCTTAGTTACCCTCATCAGTGCTGAACATTTTTATATTATGAAAAGCTGGATATATATGGCACGGTACACTAATGTTCTCGGTCACCACAAACATACTGTTTCAATTATTGAGGGGGGACATTAGTGGGTTTAATTTGGGGTAATTGCTGACTATTTATAAACATGGCACGGATAAACTTGGAAGAGTTTTGACTTCTTTTTGATTAGTCAGTGTTAAGCACAACATTGTTTATCTTTCACTTCAACAGTCCAAGTGTCCTATCCCCATAGAAAGAAAAAGAATAGCGCATTTAATTTTCTAAGGTGTCATTTTTTGCCTAAATGAAAATTACAATTAACACCCCAATTATACGGCTGAATGCTTTTGCTCTAACTCGCTCTCATACAAGCTCTTAATTGTCTTCCAGGTGTATTAATAGAAGTGTCACTTTTTCCCTTAGCATGTGCTTACATTTTTTTTTTTCCAGCAAGAATGGCAACTTTTTCCACATGATTTCACTATTAAGTCTGATCATCCTTAAACCCCTGTAGCCTATTCACATATTCTCTTTATTCACCAAGCACAGGCATGCACACACTATTTTTCATTACCTACATTGCTTTGACAGATTAGATTTTGTTTCCATTATTACTCCATTACTTTGCTGCTCTTTTCCCCATCATTTCCTCCATACCCCTTAGAGAAAGAATTCAATGTAATCCCTGTCTATTTTATATAATTAGCACGTTTGGCCAACTGCTATGATAGCTACAAGAAACAGTATCTGTATGGGACACAAAGTCCATTCTCATATTTTCTGGTATTGTGCACCTGACTTAATCCACCAATCATTGCATGATGATATTGTAGAATTATCAAAGGAGCAACATGTAGCAAAGTTACAATATAGTGAAAATACACCATATATCCTTTCCCATTATAAATTTTTAAAGGTTTAGTCATTATTTCAAGTATGTTTAATAGCTTTGACATTTTAAGTCCAAAGATATTGTTATAGTAGCTTGTGTGAAAAGTACACTAGCAAGTATCACAATATATACATTTTTATTGCTAAAGAAGCAATTGTTTCAGCTTCTTAACAACTTTGAGGCATTTTTCCTTCTCAATTTCTGTTTGTCAGTCTCTATCTACTCAACCCAAGCTCAAATCTGTTCCCCATTGTCAGAATCTGCGGCTTTGCGAAGATCAAGGTTACCAAAGTAACTCGCTGGCACCTTGGTAGTGATCTTACCTACCCACTCATCTAAACAAATTTGTTTTAGATTATTATTGTTACCATATTTCGGTGTAAGTTATGGGTAAATAATTTTATGACTGTTCCAGAAGAAACAGGACATTTTCCTACAAAACCACAGGCAATGAACCAGATCTGCTTTTTGACCTTTTTAATTTTACACAAATTCCCAGGTGCCCCTCTGTATACTCTACACTGAGGAGAGATCTAGACCCCAATTAATAGTTTAATATGTATTTCCTGTAAAGCGGCCAAAGTCAAGTGTGTCAAAGAAACCTACAATATTCTAATATTGGTTCCCATGGTTGGGATGTCTGGAAAATCTGTGTCCATGCATTATGGTTTATTCCCCTTTCACTCATCTCCCTAATCTTCTCACACACATCTCGTAGCCTACTGTATATATACTACACCTTTATCAGTTCTACATCAATAACCGCCCCTTTCCTACCCTTCTCCTGTCTAGACATGGCAATCTCCTTTTAAAATATTGCTTCTCTTAACCAAGTTGCCCTTGCCACTCGCCTCTCAACCACTGGCACAACAGCAAAACCTGCTACCCCCAAAAGGTGTCCCCCATGTTGTAGGACACCAGTGGAGAAAGTCACACCCTACAGCACCACAAATTAATTTTCTTCTCCTATAGCACTGCCGTATCTCTTGCAAGACAATCATGTCTTTTCCCTTATTTCTACCCTATTTTCTTTTTTTTCTCCCTACTTTTAAAAGAAACCTATGCCCTCCCACACCTGTTCCCCCTTCTTACCGCTCACCTACTTCAAAGACTAAATTGACACACTGTTCCAATGTCTCATCCCAACAGGCCTTCACTCTAGAACTTACATTGCTTCCCACCCCATCTACCCTCAACTCTTTCCCTGCAGTAACGGAGTAGGAAGGATCACACCTTCTTGCCTCCTCCTCGATTTCATTCTCTCTTAGCTACTTCACTCACACTTATCCACTATTACTCCCATCCTAAGCAACCTCTCCACCAGCACGGACACCTTTCCCTCTTCCTTTAAGCAGGCGCTCATTATACCAGTTCTGAAGAAGCCTTCTTTCAACTCAGGGAAGTAGCTGCAGAGTAAGCCTACTGTATTTTCCTACTCCTTTTTGCATCCAAACTGCAAAAAGTAGACATCTCTCACTAAAGTTACCAATGATCTTCTCACAGCAAAGTCCCAATGACAATACTCCCTGCTAATGCTACTATTGCCTTTAACCCTATTGACCACCCCCTTCTATTTAAAATGTTTTACCCAATTGATCGACGAGGAACTGCCCTTTCCTGGTTAACATCTTATCTGTCCAACAACTTCTAGAAAGTCTTGTTCTCTGGCACCTCATCCTCTCCATTCCCAATGTCTATTGGGGTCCCGCAGAGATCTGGTGTAGAACCTCAACTCTATACCGGTTTGCTGGATAAATAGGGAGGGGGGGGGGGTCGAGCGGGCGATAAATAGAGGGGGAATAATGAGTGAGAAATGGGGGGATAACAAGCGAACTAAGAGCAGGTGAAATAAGTGTGTTGGGGGCATTCCTACCTCTTCTGGTGCAGCTGCATTGGTTAACTGCAGATCAGAGCCACTACCCGTTTCCTTCAGGCCCCTTCTGCGCTGAAGACCAGTGTCAGAGGTGGTGGGTCAGACGGAGACAAAGGAAGTCAGTTTACCCATGCAACGGATTCAGAGGAAGTATGGACCCACAGGGAGGGGAGAAGGGGGCATGGGTGGTGCTTTGAGGGTAGCTCCTCCCCCCCTCTTGCCATCCCTGCCCCCAATACTCCTTCCAAGTCTCAGGGGGAATTGGATGTTTAGGGATGGGAGGAGGGGAACTGCGCCGAATTAGTGGTAGAAATGAGGTGTTGTTACATTTCTGCCTCTGATTCAGGCACATAAATTCTAGACATTGTCCAAATTAATCCTGAGCTTCAGAAGCACCACCACTCCCGAACCGCCTATCCTTTGTGACCAGGGCTAAACTGGCAAAATGATAAATATTTGAACCAAAATATAGATCAATTAAGTAAAATTGCACTTATAAAATATATTTAACTTTCCAAATAGCCATTTATTTAATATCTGTAAAGTATTGAGCCCACACTGAACAATTATGCATTAGTATGTTTTTGTTCAATGTTTCTTATGCAACTATCCACTAGTCCAATATATAGCTTTTCTTTAACCCTTTCACTGACATAGGGGATAGCAACATATCAGTTTTAGGCCCCTCTAGAAATGTGAGGGCTAATGGAAATGTAATTAATGAAAGGGAGAGGAATTATAACTAGGCAATTATTGAATATCCAAGAGACAGTTATGATGATGTGGAATACAACATCCCATACTGTACAGTCTGCATATATACATGATCTTTTGATACAGCATCCTGAGAAGGTTGCTCTAAAACCAGGGGTGGGCAATTCCAGCCCCCAAGACACACACCACACCCCCCCCCCCCCCCCAGGTCAGGCTTTCAGGTTATCCCTGCTTCAGCACAGGTGGCTCAAAAGACTGCACCATCTGTGCTGAAGCAGGGATATCCTGAAAACTTGACCTGTTGGTGACCCTTCAGGACTGGAGTTCCCTGCACCTGACTTAAACTCTTCACTGTTGGACAACACCCATGCCGTTTCTTTATCAAACCATCTCAGCCTGCCCCGGTGCAAATACTTTGGAAGAGTCATCTGCAAGTGAAAAGGTGGCAGTGTTCTTAATCATTTTTAATAATACATTAATTAGAAATTATAGAGGGCCATTTCCAAGTATGCAGAATTCATTCATTCATTCTGATTTTCCTTTTAAAATGTGTTCAATTTGGGAAGATATTTTAGAACAGATTTAATTCTATTACGTGCTGTAGCAAATTATTTATTTAGAAAAATTCCAAGACACACAGATGGGTTTTCCCAAGTATGTCAGAGTAGTATAGAGTGGCTGTCTGGCAAACACAAACTATGTGTAGAAAAAAAAATCTCAATCACCGGTGCTCACGAATAGAGGGGACTGTCCTGGAAGGTCCCAAAGGAATCCTATGAAGAAAGTAGTAATCCAGGCACACGGTCTTCTGAATAAATTGCTGAATACATTTTTCTACACATTAGACCGTGTGCCTGGATTACTACTTTCTTCCTGGGATACAGAGTAGCACAGAGTAATAACCGTAGACACTCCAATCTGATACACTGCTGAGAACTTCAACTTTTCATGGAAGACCTTAAGGGGAATCAGGCAACTTACCCTAAAAGGGAAAGGTCCAGTATACAGAATAAGAACGCCTTTCTACTTGACTGAGCTATACAACCGTAATTGGCTTACAGAAGATGTTAGGCGGCAAGTCATGGCTTATGTTGAAATGAGCACGTTTCCCAGGTAACATATCTGGAAATCTTTAACGAATGAAGTCAACTATCACATTATGCTTAGATAATCCGTAAGGCAATAAAACTTCAGAGCCTGAAACGCGTAGGAGGTTGTTTTTTCTGTATTTTGTTTGTCTTTTTTCGTTTTTATGTAGTTAAACATAAGTTTTTTATTTCCATCATATCTGGTGAGCTGAGGGTGCTTTGTTCCTGGACTCTGCAATCTCATAACGATCCCTATTCTCCTGAATAAAACTTCACATACTGCAACCAAATGTTGTCACTGTTGTGCCACAAGAAGGAGATGTGCATGTTTTACAAGAGCAACAAACATACTATACATCGATATTGTGTTACATTACATGTATGTATAGGTGACCTGTTCAGCTACAGAAGAGTAGGAGTACAAGGCATATACATATGTATACAAGTCTGATTGAATAATAGGTGTAGCATCCTCGGTAGAAGCCAGATCTCTGGATCAAGATGAGGCTAATTTCCTGCACATCGAACATAGCTTTAATCTTTAAATAAATTGGACAAAAGAATCGCGGGCACTCAAACTGATCCGTCATGTCTGCATTTAATATTACTTTGTTTGAGAATAAAGAACATTAATGTCAATGGTGTATATTAACTCTTCCAATACAAATGAAGCTTAAATGTATCAGAAATCAACAGCTCTCTCGGATATAAAGAGCAGTTTTTTGGTTTAGCTTTATACTAAATATAAACTTTTTTTTTTTTTAGCACCACCATTGAAACTAGCTTTCTTCTGAATGGTATATTTATTAGGTACGGTCTGACAGTCGGCTGAAAACTCTCAATATTCTAACACTCCCGATTACATTTAAATCCTTTTGCGACAACACTATAGGCATACCCCGGTTTAAGTACACTTACTTTAAGTACACTCGCGAGTAAGGACATATCGCCCAATAGGCAAACGGCAACTCGCGCATGCCCCTGTCAGCACGTCCTGAACAGCAATACCGGCTCCCTACCTGTACCGAAGCTGTGCGCAAGCGGGGAGACTATAGAGCCTGTTACAAATGCGTTATTTACATCAGTTATGCACGTATATGACGATTGCAGTACAGTACATGCATCGATAAGTGGGGAAAAAGGTAGCGCTTCACTTTAAGTACATTTTCGCTTTACATACATGCTCCGGTCCCATTGCGTACGTTAATGCGGGGAATGCCTGTACTTTATAATGCAGAATTAACTGGCCTATTTATTGACCGACCGAATGACAGTGACAAGACGTGATTTTAATATGCAGTCCTACACTTAGCAACATTTATTGGAGTTTCAATAAAGTAAACACACTTATCCACTCATTTTTAATAGATGTGCTTAGTATCTTCAATTCTTGTTCCTTGAACTGCTGCTTTCTTAAGTGCTAGCTGGGACCTGATTTGGACTGATTAGGGAGATCAACTGCAATTTCCTGATGATTTCCAAACCAGGAAACCTATATCTGGAGCTGACAATCAGTAAGGGAATGCCACAAGAGATAAGCAAGTTTCACTTCTTTATGGACTGCCTCCTAAAATGTGGTTCACATCCTTTAAAGACCAGATTCATTTTGCTCTCTGTAACCCTTAATTCAGAAGAAATAATAATACTACAACATCGGACACAGCTCAATGTCCTTTTATAATAGGACAACTTGAAGCACAAAAGGTGTTGAACAAATCCCTGCCACATGTTTTTGTTACCGCAGATGCATCTGATGTGTACATTCTTGGCTGCAGATTTTCTCTTGTGTCTGACTGTTTTGTGGTTACGAGGAGTCACCACAAAAGGTAACACCCAATTTCGCTGCACAATTTTGTCAGACAGGGCGAGTCAGCTCGGTGGGAGTGAACCAGACTACCATGGTATTAGAGATGTGCTATTTCTGGATAAGTTGAAGGTTTGACCTTCTACCACACCCCTGTGTAATTTAAAGGTGAATAAGGATCACAGAAATAAGTGATATTTCATCTGCCGCTTTTACTTCAGTTTATCTGACTTCCATTAGACCTCTAAAACAATGCTTTCTCAGAACGTATTAGCAGTGTACTACAGAGATAACTTCCTTGCACCCAAATCAGTGAGAGGTGAAGGTTCTGCTCTAAAAAGAGGCTTTTTTTTTTTTTTTTTTCAAATAATTAAAAAGTACTGATTGCAATGAGCGGGACCCCACTGAAGACGAGGACGCAAAGAATCCTTGAGACTGACTCCAAACAGAGGCTCAGTGAGACTTCACAAGCCTGCTACTGATAGAGCTGGAGGCGGTGAATTGCAGTTGTTCCCATGTTTCATCGCTCGGCAGCCAGACTTACGTAGTTTACAGTACTTTTTATTTTTAGAACATTTCATATATGTAGTAGAAGTGAAATAGCTATTAGTATTTACAAGTCCTGAGACAACCGGTTTTATTCATTTAGATCAGGAGTGGCCAACAACAGTCCTCAAGGGTCACCAACAGGTCAGGTTTTAAGGATATCCCTGCATCAAGCACAGGTGGCTCAATCATTTTGACTGAATCACCTGTGCTGAAGCAGGGATATGCTTAAAACCTGACCTGTTGGTGGCCCTTGAGGACTGGAATTGGCCACGCATGATCTAGATCACATAAGACAACAAACATTAAGCAAATAGGTTTTCCTTCTTTCTTTAAATTCATTTGTTTTTAAGGAGAGACTTGTGAGATCTCCAATACTCGAACAAATGACATTAATGAGGAACACTCATGCTGTTCCATTCAACATTATCTTTCCCTGCCAAAGGACCAGGACTCATGCAGCCACTAACAAGCTGACAGTCACTGCTGAATTAATTATAAAACCACACTGCGGTTGAGGTCATGTGAAAACAGAAACTCACAAAGTACCCCCTTGCATTGCATGTCTCTCAGTGCTCAGTGTTAAAAGGAAGAGCTGACGGCTGCACATTTTGCCATTTGCAATCTATACATCATACTCACAATTGTCTTCGACATGCTTTGTTGTGTCCTCTTCAGCAGGAAACACTTGGTTTATAGCAGCCAAGAATGTCTGTGCAAAAAAAAAAAAACATTAGAAAGTGTGAGCTACAAAGGGCACAACTGTGTCATATTTGGGCATCCACCAAATTCCCTAGACTTATGTACCCTGGCTGAAATAGAATCAAGGGCAGGATCTCACTGCAGTAGTCAAGTTAGACTATTGTGTACTGTAGATATACCAAGATCTATTTAACTGCGTAAAATGTACTACTTACTGAAATGTCTAGATACCAAATAACATATTGAAAACAGAAAAGTATTCTGACTATAGCAAGTATCAGCATATATACAGTACATATATTTTTGTTTATATGTGATGCAGAATTTGACATTAGCTACAATACTGCAAAGTCTGCAAACCAAAATAGAAACACAGCATACTTTGGTGTCTTCGTTTCATCGGACGTCTCAATTATACCTCAGCAAATGATATAACATTCTTTCTTTACGGACATTACACATGGGACGGTAGGCAGAGTAAGCTGTTGTGAATGTAAATAGGAGTGAAAAGCCAAGAAAAAATAAAACCAGCATCTATCAAACCTGCCCTACAACAGACCACCTCGCTATACATCTTATACTTTTTGCTCAAGAAATGCAGCACAAGGTTAAACTTAGAACAACATTAGGAGCGTACAGGCTTGTTATTGTGTTCAGATTGTAGGAGGCAGTGTTCTTTGTTCAAACGTTTATCTCAGTGGACACAAACAGAACACAGTCTGTAAGTTGTAAGCTATCTACTACAATCATATCAGTTCATTTGTTTTTGTGTTTTATGGACATATATTTACTATACTTATCATTGTTAGGCATGCAAGAAAAAAAATACAATTAAATCATTTCCTACTGAATGAGAATTGAATTCTGGTCTTATTTATTACATTTATTCTGCCACGCTGATGCCAGGGACACTTTCTACAGACAGTATTGCTCTTGTTCAATATGCTGTAGAACTTGGCAACTACGAGGGTGTCTTAACCCTCGTAACTCCAGCAACCTTGAAATATACCGTTCGCCATAATTACATACTTATTATTGCAGGCATCGTCAATACTAAATTGGTTATCCTCTAGGTTTCAAAATAAACTATTGTTTCATTTTCGATTTAAATATTATTTGCTTACCAAAAGTGTTCTTGATCCTAAAAGTGCAACAAGAGTTCCTGAGAATGATTGGGAAGTCCCTTTTTAGTGGCTCCTTGTTTGGGGAATGGTTGACTCCATGTCGCAAACTATGGTAAGCAACAGTGGCCATAGATGCATCAGTTATATTTTCAGCTGTCACACAGACTTGGCACATGCGGGTGTATATCAGCTACGTACTAACTTTAACTGCTGTGTGACTGCTCATTCAAAACTATTGCAGCTAGTCAACAACTCACCTTCTTTGTTTGATTTAGTGGTTCAATGGTTAATGAATCTGGCCCAATATCCACAATGTTGCCCAACTGAAAGCCATCAGTTGGGTGCGGCGCCCACACCGGCTTCCCGTCCTCCATGGTGCTCTGCAGTTGGTCTCACTTATTACTGTATACAAGAAAATAAACAGATACGCATATCACTACATGTCTTGTGCTTTACAAGGCCAAACTTCATGATTTTGTACTGTTATAATCTTATAACAATTCTTTTTGCATCTGAAATAGCTAAAATAGTTTATACAGTACATGTTACAAAAAGGTAACCAAGGGACGTCTTATTTAGGCCCTTGGTTGGTGATTTAACTCACTGTGAGCTATATTTAGTGTTTCCCACTAGATAATCCACCTGTAATAAAATCAAGCAAACCTGTTGTCAGGAAGGTTAAAGTAGCTACAATGTACAAACCAACGAGACTAGCAATGTAGGCGACTCGCTTAGAAAGATTAAAATCACCCTTTCTTGTCGGATAGTTTTTGTGCTACACTCCTAACTGTTTACCCAATGATCATCATTCATTACAAAAAGGAAAACCGTGGGACTGACAACCTGTAGATAACAATAGTATTATTACAAAAATAGATTAGGTAAATATAGTAACGGCTACAAATCTGGTCACCAAGGAGAGATGGATCTGTTTTTTTAAAGTGACAAACACCAATATTCAATCCATTAAACATATCACTGCCCTTAGTTCACTTAGGTTTTAGGAGGGCATCCTCCTTTATAAATCGAAGTTATTCATGCTGAGTAACCAGCAATATACAGTATGCAAGCACACAGCCCTGTATCTGGACAAGATTATAAAAAATGGTAGTAGAAGAGAGGACATAGGGAAGAGACAACACCTTGTGGAGATGTTAACACTAATATTGCAGCATCTCTAGCCACACAACGTTTTTATAGTGTCCCATCTGAAAGCATTCATTACTGTATCATATGCTTGATCACATTCCTACACATTAATCAACTCCTACGAATCAGAATTACGTAACTTCCCACCATTTTTATGGTTACCTCATAGTTGCTGCCCGTACTTGCTGTAACCTGCCAGTCAGAAACAGGAGACAGGTGACTACCCTGTAAGCATCATGCTTGTTCAATGTGAGAAGGTGCACTATGTATGTATCAGTAGCAAAACTAGGGACCCGTGAGCACCGGTGCAGGGTTTAAAAAAAGGCCTCTTCTCCCCTGGGGCCCTACCTGTGGAATAAGAGCGGTGGCAGGAGCCCACCCAGGCGGTGATTGCCCACCCGCGTTAGGACCACCTGGTAAGGCCCCGCACTACAAGATCGGCTCAGGGGAGGGTGTGTGACCCTAAAGGTGGTGATCCCCGTTGCGCATTTGGTAGTTCTGCCACTGGTGAGTATAGAAGGAAGTGCAACTGTGCACGAGTCAAAAAAGGCAGACAGCGGTCCTGAGTGGCAGTGTGAGCGGAGAGTATCTGGCAGAGTACTGTACTCGGAGCGAAGGCCATTCCAAGTGATTAGGAACTAGGGAAAATGCACTGAAGATTATTATTATTAAGGTTACAGTAACTAAAGTGGTCAGGCAAAAAAGACCAAAATGGTCCTCTACCTGCCAACAATTTGTGCATGTAAAAGGGTAGTAACGTAACTAAATATTACAATTCATGTATGCCTCCCAGCATCAACAAAAGCCACAGCAAGTCAGAAGTGAAGATAAATGCTGTAAGCCAGCGGTGCACAAACTGGGGCGCCCAAGACTATTCTGGGGGGGCGGCACAGCATTTACAAAGGCCCCGCGCTGAGCGCAAGGCCTCTGTAAACTTAATTAACCAGCTCTGGTCACGCGTCTATGACAACGCGGCATCAAATGACGCCCGTTGCCATAGAGACGTGACTTCAAATTATGTAGCGGGTCACGTGACGTCACAGGACCCTGCAGCGTAATTTGACGTATCATTAGATGCGAGGGGGGGCGCGCAACCGAGGAGGGAGCAGGTAGGGGGGGGGGTGCGCAGGGAGATTGCGCACCACTGTTGTAAGTAACAATGATGCAAACTGCACTTTGTGATATTTAACATATGTGTCATGGAAGGATAGAGCTAGTGTTTCTCAACTGTGGTATGTTTTGGCACCCAAAAATATACTGCATCTATCAACAAAATCAGGACTTCGCTATATCTAGCATTACTTTTTCTAAAACGTTGCCTAAAATTAGAACCATCCACGGATTAATTAACTTGGCTACTATTAAGGTCTCCTGATGTACAACCAAAAATACAAACTACTGTATTACTTGACTATTTGACAAAGCTAATAACATTTTACTTATTACAAAACACATACAAATAAAGAGAGAACAGTAAACAGACATATTGTCTTATAGTAAAGACTGATCAGGCAAAATAACTTTGGATTCAACAAAACGTATGCATTTATTTATAATATATTCATCTAAATCCTATCAGTTATCTTAAACCAGTGGTTTTAAATCCTCTCCTTGGGTAACCCCAGCCATGACATTTCAGTAATATGGTTTGTATGCAATATACATTCATTCTTATATTTGCTAGGTCATTCCTAAAATCTGATGTGACTGGAGTTCTCCAATGAGAGGTTTAAAAATCACTGTACAGTATTAAACTGTCACTACCACTGTGGGAAAAACATTGTTCATGCAATGCATAACAACATGAATTACAACAGTAAAATACCCTCTTCACATTTGGTATGGGTTTTTGAAACATTTAGCTACATTCCTATCAAGTCCAAAATACCTGGATTATCCCAGTCATATGCTGCAAATCACACACCTAAATCCTTCCAAACAAGATCCACAGTCAATCAAAAATTGGCTAAAGATCACAAAATCACTTAAGCTCTGCAGATCTGCCAGTATTTAATAATTTTGTTATAGCACACACGTAAATGTGCAAAGACTCCTGGCGACACTTCATTTATTTAAATAGGTTTGAAGCATTGGAGCTGAACCAGCTACGGGGATCCCCTGCTTCCCGAGATATTTACCTCAGAGAAGGGTGCTGGTAGCAGCCCAGAATGGGATAGTTGCGGCTATCGAAATGGCGACTTTAAATGGTTTTGTATCCTGGGGGCCAATAGGAAGCTATGGCGTGATCCTTTGCGACTTCCTCTTGGCCCATGTGTCGCGGAACATTTAAACTGTGCAGAGATACCGGCACCCTCTGCAGGAGGTAATTATCTCAGGAAGCACCCGGTGCTAAAATCAACGCAGTTCTGCTCCGGAGACCCACTGCTTCAAACTGATTAAGGCCTGGGACGTAGTAGTGTGAGCAAGGCTGAGCTGTGCTGAGCCGCGCTCACACTCGGCACTGAGCCCCTGCAGCCGCAATGAGAGCGGCTTTAGCAGGGGCTCGCGCACACTTCCACACGCTTGCGGAAGCGTGTCTCACCAAGTTTTCAGATTTGGCGCTCGCCGGAGCGCAGGGCCGGTCACGTGAGTGGTTCGCCCAATGAGGGCGAACCAGCTCCGTGACGTCACTGGCCCACCCCCAGACCCGCCCCCGACACGTCCACGGACGGCGCGCTGTGTAAAGCCAGGGGAAGCACCGCTTTCCCTGAGCCTCAGCACAGACAAAATGACTATGTCCCAGGCCTAAGAATGTAATGGCTTCCCCCCAGGAGTGCTGCTTTAAGGAAGTGTATAGAAACAAGACGCTGCCATGTTTCAGAGTCCACTGCATGTCAGAACATTATAAGGAATTTACCAGCACAAAAATAGATACAGCCTTTAGCTCATGACCATTTTCTAAATCACGGTCAGAAGTGACTAGTGGTCAGTAAAACAAACACCGACATTTGATGCATAAGCATATTCAAAGCAGAAAAATATTTACATTGTGTCATTTTCATAATCGACATTCACAATGAAACCGCTAACAAAACAGATTGAAAGATGCAACGACAGTGAAGCAAACAAAGTGTCATAGAAATAGAGTAAAAACTTTTTTCAAGTACAGTTGCATTTTAATGGCTCAAAGCTATTTTGTATATCCATTATCATCTTGATCACATATTTAGTCTGTGAACTACCTATTAGTTTTCTATTTTTGAGAAATGTTAATTCAAAATAATATCTTCTGGAACGTGCAAAAAGGACTCCATTGTAACGTAAATACTTTATGGCTCATCTTAAAGCACTGAAACTAAACGCTCATTTGAAAACATGCTAACATGGATTAGACAGCGGTGTGCGCTATTTTGCTATGCATGGGAAAGAACATCAGTTATTGTGAAGTTCTGGTAGTTATGGAAGTTAGAACATTACAAGGGAAATCGCCAAACCCTGGAGAAACAGCATGTTGCAATTATGCATTCATTGGTAGAGATGAAACCGCAGTTCATTGTCCGTGGGGACATTTCTAAATATCCCATCCTCTCTATTTTTCTATTGTGTTCCCAGAAGTCTATTTTGACTTATAACTCAAAAGAACATTAAGTGGAATATTTTGAGTGTGCTTCAATATTTGATGTTTTCCACATAATGATTAAGCCTTTAAAGACTGACAAAATGATGTTTACTTTATACTGTGAATAAAGTCTCTTCGGTATTTAAACCAGTATTCAATGCAACTGGGGATGGATTTCTCACATCAAAGAATAGAGTACAAATATATACATATAAAAACTATATTTAAGCAATACATGTTTCTCAATAACAAAGACATTTAACTACGGCGACCTACTGTCATGAACATTGTAACAAGGGAATTGCGTTTCACATCGGCAATCCGTTTTTATTATGATGTAGTATGTAATATGAAAAAATAATACCTTTACACCTTATCCATGCTGTCCTGCCTCCACAAGATGATGTTTTTTGAAAAGAACTATAGTATTTAATTCCTACCTAGTAGTGCCCGAAGGTGGACACAACTCGCGAAACATGATCTATGAACGATCATCTTACTAGAACAGAGCTGCATCCTCCCTGCTAACTCAACTAATTAAGTCAATTGGAACGTAGAACTGTTTCAGGTTGAAAAAGCTGATAGGATCATATCACAGTGCATCCTGAGTCACAAACATGCAAGATGTGATAACAAAAACACTTTAGCGTTGGGATGTGGAAGAGTACATAAAATATGCATACTTTCATTTATCTCTGCAAACAATATTCTGGAACGCTGTTACAGGTTTGTTAACCTCTTGATGGTTTCCCTTCAAAAGTGCTTATTGCTCCATTTGTGTGAAGGCTCCATGTATGTGATAATCTGCTCCATACAATGTAATTTGCCATCACTTTCATATACACTCAAAATGTGTTCTGTAACTTCTAGAAGTTACAAATGACTCTCCCAGTGTCTACCCAACAGTAAACACACTAATGCTTGTTGTTTATTGTACTGTATAACAGTCACGGTTGCTGTGACACAAAAGTAGTAACGTAAGCTACAGATCTGTATAAATGCCGCATAGCGAGTATAAGGAGCAATAGGAGAGATTAGGACGTTTATACATGATATACACGTGACTTTTCCTGGGTCGTCATTTTCCATTGTCTAAAAGGCCTGTCACAAACCTGGCTGTGTCATATACAAGAAAAGGTTAAATTTCACAAAGATACAAAACTAAAGTACGAGTTATTTGAGCGCTAAAATTCAATGTCTCTTGATTTTATTACGCGTGTTCATTACTATTTTAGCAGCGCTGGGGTTTTCACACTACATGCCAATAAAAATATACATTCATATAATAATATGATTATCACAGGCCCCCTCAGCACTAGCTTCCCGTTTAAAAAAAAACCCAAAAAAACTGTTCTCTACATGCAAGGATTTTCAAAAGGTCTTTTACAACTCTGTTAAAATGATCTGGCTCCGACCTCTGTGACCCTGTAGAAAACTCAGCAGAGCAATGTAAAGTTGGTTAGGTTTGCAGGAGTTACATAGTTACATAGTAGATGAGGTTGTGGGGGGGGGGGGAGGAATGCTAAATTTAGGCGACACATACTTTATCCTATATCCGTACTTACAGTATATTGATACAGAGGAAGGCAAACAATAAACCCCCAGTGAAATTTCATCCAATATTATATCATAAGGGGAAAAATAAATTCCTTCCTGACTCCAAGAATTGACAATCAGATTACTCCCTGGATCAACATCCTTCCCATGTATACTTATTTGGTATATCCCCGTATACCTTTCCCATCTAAAAAGATGTCCAACCTTTTATTGAACAAAATCTATTGTATCTGCCATCATAGTCTCCATGGGTAATGAATTCCACATTTTAACTGCCCTTATTGTACAGAGCCCTTTCCTTTGTTGCTGGTGAAATCTCCTTTCCTCCAACCTCAAGGGATGCCCCAGAGTCCTTTGTACTGCCCTTGGGATGAATAGTTCATTTGAAAGCTCCCTGTACTGTCCCCAAATATATTTGTATATAGTTATCATATCCCCTCTTAGATGCCTCTTTTCTAATGTAAATAAATCTAATTTAGGTAGCCTCTCCTCATAAGTTAGATTGTCCATCCCCTTTATTCATTTGGTGGCTCTTCTCTGCACTCTCTCTCTTTAGTTCCATAATGTCTTTTCTAAGGAGTGGTGCCCAAAATTGTACTCCATATTCAAAGTGTGGTCTTATTAATGCTTTAAAAAAAAGGGCATAATTATGTTTACTTCCCTTCTATTAATTGCCTGTTTAATGCAAGATACAATCTTGTTTGTCTTTGCAGCTACTGCATGACTTTGTGCACTATTGCCAAGCCTGCTGTCTACAAGCACTCCCAAATACTTCTCCACCAAGGATTCCCCCAATTTATCCCCATTTAATTTGTAAATTGATGTGGTATCGCGGTGGGGAACAAGAAAACTTTTGGGATTGACATTTTATATTTCTAATTTGAAATCTGTTGGCAATTTTCTTTTGAGTTCATTTATTTGTGTAAAAAGTTGATTTTGACCTGTATGTATTACAATCATTTATTAATCTACCTCTGGTAGTGAATTACATCCAGCACACAGCCCTCTATGGTTACTGGTGAATTTGGTATGTGTACCCGCAAGGAATTAAACTAATGTTGTCCATTTTGCAATGAATATTTAACTATTTTGTTGGGGGGGGGGGAGCGAGGGAAGAGGAAGGAAACCAAATTTGATGTGACAGGAAAAAGCAGATATAAAAAACAAAAAAAAACAAAAGGGGATCAATTGATGCAAGAATATTTTATAACTATTAAATTACTTTTTAAAATCTATCGTCTAACTTTTATAAAATCTCATTAATACATAGGGTATCCACAAAAAACAAGCATACAACTGTACCCAGTAGTATTGGCGCAAGACGTTATTGTTGAAGTAATTAGCATATCAATGTTTCCAGCAAAACAAACGCAGTCATTTGATGCATAATAGAATAGCATTGTATATCCATGTGTGTGATTGAGAAAACACTTACATTAATAAAACGCAATTGAAGGGCGTCCACTCAAAATAGCTTTTTAAATATTATCACCAAGAGACATAAAAACTGTTGCATTATAAATGCTATATTTCCATTTCAGTATTAGCAAGAGTTATACATTAATATAGATCTCTAAGTTTGAATCTTGCCATTATTAACCGGTTTTCCAATTACACTTTAAGACACAGGGCAGAATAGAAATGCTGCCTTGTATGACCAGAGAGTGAGAGAGTGAGAGAGTGAGAGAGTGAGAGAGAGAGAGAGAGAGAGAGAGAGAGAGAGAGAGAGAGAGAGTGAGAGAGACAGACACAGAGAGAGACAGAGAGCAGGCTGCAGCTCAACAGCTATGGGCTGCATCACACAAGTAAACTAGGGTAATTACTATACACCATTAGTAAGGCCGCACTTTGTGCCGGCGACGCTGACGTCACGCTGCGGTCACTGGAAAAATCAAATTGAAGTGACTTCCAGCGATTGCGACCAAGCCGCCACGCCGCTCCTACTATAAGGGACTCCTCTTCCTTAATGTTACTTTTATGTCTAAAGCACTTATTCCCATGATCTGTTCTTTATATTATCTGTTATTTATTTGATTACCACATGTATTACTACTGTGAAGCGCTATGTACATTAATGGCGCTATATAAATAAAGACATACAATACAATACAAAGCGCAAGCGATGGCGTCAATACATTTGTTCTGACGTGACATCACTGTTGCCGGCACTATAAGTGCGGCCTAGTTAGGATTACTACAACTCGTATGATGCCGGGTACTTTAGTGTGTGCATGCGGGGGGAGGAGGGGTGCACGCGAGAGGTTGTGCAACACAGGGAGTGTGTGGGGGGCGGTGTGTATGTACACAAAAATCCTCTTTTCTGACAGAGGGTTATACCTTAAACGGAGATAGTGCTGATTGGGGCATTAACACACAAAATTACTGTGTAATAGTGCACCAAACTGCAATAGTATTACGTTTTAATCAATAACCCCCAAAGTGTTTGCGTAAATTGATATGTTTATGTTGGTACAAGAACTTGCAAATGCCTATTTAAAACTCAATAAAACTATGTGTAGAAAAAAAAAAAATGCCTCCCACACTACAAATCTGCTGTGATTTACAGATGTAGCCAACGTTACTGCAGCGCGCGGTGCGCTCCGGTGGGTGAAGTAAAAGGATAGCCCCGTCCCCTTCTGACACAACAATGGCCACTTCCCCCGCAGGCACGTTGTGCATGTCCCACAGGTTTTACTTTATACTGCAGCATCATATAGTTTTAGCAAGTACATATCCGACAACCAAAGAGAAAATAAAGCTAGTAAGTAAGGTTCAAGCATATCCTTTTTAATAAATAGCAATAGCATTGAATTGTCAAAAGCAAACACGCTAAATCTTTTCTCTCTAAAGACTGCAAGGCTTTGCAGTAGCCCCACTCAATGCTTCAATTCTTCTATTCCACTGCATTGGGGTTTTTTGTTTGTGTTTTTTTTTTTTGCATTGCTTGTTCCAATTGGCAGCCCATGCAAATAACCAGGACATGAGTCTGCTCCAGCAGGTTAACATGCCATATTTATTTATAAAATGTTTTACCAGGAAGTAATATATTAAGAGTTACCTCTCGTTTTCAAGTATGTCCTGGGCACAGAGTTATGATGACAGATACATGGTTACAAATACATGCTTACACATTATGTATAAAGACATTGCATGAACAGTTTAACATATTTTATCTGTTAGGCGTATGAAACAGTTACAGACCAGATTAAAATGTGAGACAGCTTTAGCTTTGAAAGAACTTAGACTGGTGGTGGCTGAGAGAGTCTCAGATAGATTGTTCCAGGTGTGAGGTGCATGGTAAGAGAAGTAGAAGCGGCCAGATACTTTGCTGAACCTTGGGACCGTGAACGATCGTTTGGAGTCAGATCTCAGATGATAATTACTGCGTGTGGTAGGGGTGAGTTGTTTGTTCATATAGACGGGTAGCTTTCCCAGAAAGTATTTGATTGCAAGACAGGAAAGATGAACTTTGCGCCTAGACTCAAGTGATGATCAATATAGTTCTGTTCATTTCGCAGTGATGTGTGTTGCAGTTACATTGAAGGACAAAGCAGCATATTGAATTGTAGAGGTGTCTAGTTTGGGGTGCTGTGCCATGTACTATGTCCCCATAGTCTATAATTGGCATTATTATCTGCTGTGCCATGCGCTTTCTGACAGCGGGCTGAAATAGGATTTGTTCCTATAAAGTACACCTAGTTTGGCATAGATTTTGGATGTCTGGGTATCAACGTGCAACCAACATGTTAAATGGGAGTCAAACCATATGCCCAGATATTTAAAACTAGTAACAGGGGCTAGGATGGCATAGAATTGGTTCTGATCTGAAGCTCCGTCATTGGTAGCTTTAGAAATTTGGCCTTCTTACAGTCTTGTCAGTGTTAAAAACAGTCTGTTTTGGGAAATCAAATTTTCAAGTTTAAAAAAAAAAAAAAAAAAAAAATCAGATTGAAGTACGTGTTCAAGGTCAGAGATGCGAGGGCTGTGTGTATATAAGGCTAATTCCCCGCTGCAGCCGGCGGCACACGCATCCGCGCGCCTCTCACCAGCCCCTTACCTCCTCCCTAGCTCTGCCCAGTGGCGCCTCGCTTCCCGGCTCACTGTGACGCGTCAGCAAGCAGGGGCTACAATAGAATTGTGATCGCGAGCGGCAACGCATCACGTGGTGTGGCAGGGAGCCAATGAAGAGGGGACATCGCCGGCAGGGGGGGTGGATCCTTCCTCAACCATGCTCAGCCTTCAATACTAGACAGACGAATCAGAAAATGTGCATCATGGCCCCGCTCCCCTTCATGGCCGCGCCCACCGGACCCATTTTGGCCATGCACCCCACGCGACTAGAAACGGCTCCCTACAGACCGCGGTGAAGTGGCGTGCACGCGCTGCAAGGACGCAAGGCGAGCACGCCGGCGCGTGCAGCAGGACCTTAGCCTAATATTGTGTCATCCACATACATGTGTATTGAAGCTGTAGGAAGATCATTTATGAAGACTGAGAAGAGTAGGGGCCACAGAACAGAGCCTTGCGGGACACCACAGGTGATATCCAAGGGGTTGGAGTTAGTGCCCGAGATACACATGTTGGGTAGGAATGGAACCAGTTTAAAGCATGCTTCCCTATTCCAGAGCACTGGAGTTCATTAAGCAGGATAGCAGGATAGCATGATCAACAGTATCAAAAGCCTTTGCAAAATCTAGGAATATTGTACCAGTGAGTTGTCCTCGTTCCATTCCACACTGGATCACAATGCAAACTTTTAGCAGGGTACTCTAGTTACCGTGGAGTGTTTGGGGCGAAAGCCAGATTGGAATTGGCTAGAGAAATTTGTCTTGATATAGTAATCGCTTAATTAGGAGTGAACACATTTTTCAATGACTTTGGATAGTATTGGGAGAAGGGAGATTGGCCATATTGGCCTTATTGGTTACAGACAGGGACCTCTATGGCCTTGTCCCCACTGCATGCTTTGTGCGCGGAGCAAATAAGATACGACCCCAGTCACTGCCTGCCCCCCCCCCCCCCCCCCCAGCGATCTCCTGCTCTTCTCCTGACACACAACCACAGGTCGCGGCTGAAACTGGTGCACGCGCCAGCGCACGAGTACACGCAGAGACTGGGGCCGTAGCATATGGCCCCTAAGCAGAGCTGCAGAGTCAAAAACTTTATCTTAAACAGCTTGAAATAGGAGGTAGTGTTTGGAACAGAGACTGCATACTGAAATGCCAACGTGAACTTTAAAGGGGCAGGCCACATACTGTGCAATGGTCAGTGTTTCCTTACAAACATGCGATTGTCTTTAATGTAAAATTTGCACTTATCTGCCTCGTGTGTAAAATTAAGTCTTTATTTTTCCTCTGGGTCTGTAGAATTCAAAATGACAAATATAATTATTGTTTTCCCTTTAGTCTCTTGCCAAATTCTAAAAAATTATTTGCCAAACAAATCATCATAAGAGAAAAGACGCTGTATAAACATCTCGCTACTTATACAGTGTTATTACAAGAAGAGAACAGGTGAAGACTGCAGGAATTTTCCAAAGCATGTGGTTACTACATTAAAAAGGCAATCTAAGTAGTGTGTGTGTGTCCTCATTGGCTGAACCTCTCACGTGACGCGGTTCTCGCGGTGCACGATATCGCGCGCAGCCACTATGATCATGGCCTAACTCCGCAGCTACAATATATCCTTATATCCCTACGGTAACAGTATGTATTGTTACAGTTTGCAGCACAAACTGCTGAGAATATCGGCAACAAAATCCAGGGGGGGGGGGGGCACGGCAGCTACAGAGGTCCCACGTGAGGCCTCTGCAGCTTCGCTTACCTGATCTTCGGCGACACGTCACCATGGTAACCGACGTCAAATGACGCCGCTGGGTCACGTGATGTCCTGTTGCCATAGTATTGTGACATCACATGACCCCCCAATCCAATGTTTTCAAAAAAATTTTAAAAAGACATAAAAAGTAGGTGGTGATTCAACAAAAATAAAAAAATATACCCGATGTTAAATTAATAGAAAACGTATAACGGTTACCAAACGAGGAAGATAAACCATCAAATTAATTATTATATGTCATTCAATTGCTTTTAACAACACACTGCCACTCCCAGGGAGGATATGTATTCATTAAAAAAAAGCAAGGTGTTGTCATACATTCATAATATTAATAGTCTATTGTGTTACGTTATTGCTCAAGTAATTTATGGTTACCGATTATAGAAATCATACACATACGCACCTGAGTAATTAACATAATAGAAATGCTATATAATAAAGTAGAAGAGAAAGAACAGCAAAAAGTATACCGCTTTAGCATTTAGAAGGTATCATTGGGTGCCTGGCGGCGCTCGTTCCCGGCAGCACTGCGACCTGGTGGACTCCGGGCAGCGCGCAACGGGGTGGCTCGGACGCGCCTCTGACATCACACGACAGAACAGAAAAATTATATACAGCACACACTAGAAGGCAAAAGAATATTTGCAGAGTGCAACGTACTACGGAGGACCCAATACCTCCAATATATAATATAAATAACACAAAGTCCAGCACACACTATCTTTAGATAATAGAACAAATGAAAAGGGATAATGCCAAAAAGAAATGTAATGACATTTAATATGCAACACAAACCACCAGTAGAAGAACCACACCCACTACATCAAAAATTGATAACATGCAATAATAAAACAGGCAAAAACAAAGGGAATAATGGAGGGGGGAGAGGGCAGTGTATAAGGTACAAACACAGTAGAGTCAAGACAACACATAGGTGGGTACAAACAATGGGGAAGCAGCAGGGGGGCAACGTAACGTTTCGGGGAACACCCCTTCGTCAGGCCTGTTCCCCCTCTCTCCAATGGAACAGAGGGGTACTTCCCTGTCCCCCAGACCCACAATAAAAACGGCAAGTCAACCACAGGCAGTCTAGTGAAACTCCGCAAACCTGCTCCTGTCAGAGACTTTTTGTTCTATTATCTAAAGACAGTGTGTGCTGGACTTTGTGTTATTTATATGACATCACACGGTTCGGTATCATTGGCTGAACCACCACCGTGACGTAGCCAGTGCAACGTCGCCACAAGCAAAGACAAAATCCTTGTCTTTGTAAAATGTGGTTGCGCATCGCGCCGGGGCGCACAGGTAGCTACTGAGCCGGCCCCATAGGAGGGCCGTACCATGTGTGAGCCTCGCACGCCGTCGCGGCCACTGAAGACTTGGCCTTAGAGTGAGTCGAGGTCAGACTTGCCTAGGGGAAAAGGGTTGGGTTAAGTATTGTGTCCTCATGAGCCTTGTAATTTGCTGACACATCTACCACCAACGTCGCATATCATGATTAAATGACCTGAAACAAAAATGTTAATGTCACATCAAAGTTGTCAAACATCAGGAGTTTGATACACAGACTAATGCGAAGATGTCTCGTCGATTCCCAGCATCAGTCAGACGATGTCTGAGAATATTTAATTTCTCGTTTATGAAATGGGTCCTAATTAAGATGCTAACCCTAGTAACAGTGAGCTCTGGATGCATTGAACGAACACCTTCCTACTTTTGAGTCCATAATGACTCAATATTTCCTCGCTGAATGAGCTCACCCATAATCACTGTCACTGCCTGCATAGCCCGTCTATCACAAATCTTCATCAAGATTATTCTTTATTTAATTTTTTTTTTTTTTTTTAAATCAACATTTTGGTGTTATTATACACTATCAGGACATACAAAAGTAACTTCTATATACAATGTGAACTGATCACTTGTGTGGTGGGGTGGGACTATGACCTGATCATGGGTCCCGACTCCTGGCAGTGGGTGGCGTCAGTATATGTTACTGTGCAAGTCCTGATGGTGTATAATAATAGCGAAAAGTTGACATTAGTCTGTGCCTCATCATTGATACACTAACCCCAATAGTATCACAACATACAGTAGGAATAGGAGAGAGAAAAGGATAGTGTATATAAAATTCCCATACAATGTAGAGAACAAAATAGATTACAATCATTGGACACGTACAACAATATTCTGTATCTATCTCTATTTCAGTCTATGACCAAGGCCCGGGCCATAGAGGCTTCAGGAGAGCGGAGCCGCGCTAACGCTGAGGCTCGCCTGCTTAAGTCAGCGCGATTCCACGGACTTGCAGGCGAGTCAACGTGCGCGAAGGGAGCCGGAGGGGAGGTGGTTGGAGGCGGGGCAGTGACGTCGCTGGGCCAATCGCCCGCGACGCACTGACGTCAACGTCACGGCGCCGTGACGTTGATGCTGCTTCAGGCTGATTGGATGTTTTCTGCCGACAGCGCGCTGAAAAACAGCTTGGCTGTCGGCTGAAAATTCCAAAGCCTCCGCACGCCTGCGGACGCTCGCGTTAGCCCCCTCTCAAGGCATCCTCATTGAGGATGCAGGGGCTCAGCGCTGAGCGTCCGCACGGCTCAGCGCGGCCTGTCCTTCTATGGACTCGGCCTAAGACACAAGAGTACATCAATAGTACTAGTTTTAGGCAATCTAATCACTGGTACACTCCTGTATTCTGCAGGTGGCAGCTACAAACAAAATCTGCAGTCTTCAGCCCGATCCTTTATCTGTAACTATTCGTTCGTTCTATCTGGGTTTTTACTAATGATGTACCGGATACCCGGATATTACCCGGTACCCGGCCATATTTAAACTACCCGGAAATTACCTGGACGTGCCGTGTATTTCCGTCCTGCTCTGCTCCCCTCGGTGGTCCTCCTCAAATCACCCCCCTTCCTCCAGGGCGGTGGGAGAACAGGACAGAGAATGGCAGAAGCAGAACAGCAGGAGGACAGCACTTGGCAGCGGAGGAATACGGCATTCGGAGGCGGCGGGAGAAGAGGACCATGTGAGCTGAGCAAGAGCGGCACAGGACGACAGCTGGGGAAGCGCGTACCCCAACTATCTGACCCGGAAGTCTTCTCTAGCTTTGTGTCTCCCGCTGCTACAGCGCGCTCTTCCTCGGCCATCCTGTGCCGCTCCTGCTCTGCTCAGATGGTCCTCTTCTCCCGCTGCCACCGACTCCATCCTCCTCTAACTCCGCCAACAGCTGTGTCCTCCAAATCTACCCGGACGGCTATGTAATTTCTATTTTTTCCCTCAGTGCTTTTTAGGACCCGGTACATCACTAGTTTTTCCAGAAGGTGTCTTATGGAAGAAGACTGCTTAGTAAATGTGAGCCATGTCTAAAGATTACACATGCTGAACACGAGAGAAAGAGAGAGACAGAGAGAGACAGAGAGAGACAGAGAGAGACAGAGAGAGACAGAGAGAGACAGAGAGAGACAGAGAGAGACAGAGAGAGACAGAGAGAGACAGAGACACAATGGCACTCCTGCATAATAAGATGACTCCCATACTCCACTTTGAGAAAGGAAGGGCAACACAAACCAGGATTACCAAGGATAGAAAAGCTGCATTCAAAATCCCTACACGTATGATAACTTTGAAGCAATAATCAAGTCTAAGTCTAGTTAATCAGCTTTAAATCCAGTCATAAAGTACACTGATGCGCTTAAATTGCCATTTAAAAGAAACTCTGTATAAAGAACACTTTAGAGAAAAAATAAACAATTGTACAGTAGTCCTGTAATTAGCATTAAAATTGTTCACTCTTGGCAAGAGCACAACCCGTCTCTGGTAGAGAATGACGGATGTCGGATGTCTAAACCACTGTCAGGCAAATATAAAAGTAAACATTAGTAGAAAAAAAAATACCCAGCCCCAGAGAGCCGACCATCTGCATGTATAATAAAACAAATACAAGACGCCGTACGAGCTATGGATAATGAAACCATATTGAGAAATCGCCATAAAAAGAAGAAAATGGCTTCCTAAAGCAGCAGCCCACATTGCTCACAACTGTTTCTGTTTTGGTATTTCGTTTTGGGAGGGGGAGATTTGTTAGCTTAAACTGAAACCTGCAACTACAGTAGGGGAGCCACATAGCTGATCTGTGGTCCCTCAACCTCCAGTGACACGTTCGACAAGCAGGTTTGCCCACCAGGCAAGTATACTTGCCAGGTGGATGCAAAATAGTGGCGTGGTCAGGTGTCACTCCAGTTACAATGTCAAGGTTGGTAGATGACGTTGCGACTTTCTATTCGTGGCACCGCAGCAGTCTTTGTTGCAAAACCGCCACATAAAAATACTAGTACCTTGGGAAGGATCCTGGAGGTCAGGGACCACACATCAGCACCACGGGACCACTATTTGAGGGGGAGGGAGGTGGAGATTAGGGGGGAAATCGCAACTCGAAAAAAAATATTAAAAAAAAACAAACAATCAGATAGGTATGGAGTACCAAATACAGAACAATTTACAAAGCCTCTGATATCGGACACATAACACATAATTAGAGAGGGTTGGGGGTTACCCAGAATGTCACAGAGTTCTTTAACAAAAACAAAAAGGAAGGGTTTAAAAACCACTCATGTCTAATGCTTAAAAATTCATAAAATTATTTATGCTGTTCCAACAGAAAAGCATCAAACTGCAAAACTGAGATACTTGAATAAATACAACTGTTTTTTGAGCAAGAAAACATTATTAGATTTTTGGGAGAGAATAAATCAGGAGCTTGACGTGTGTGTGAATTTTTGTGTTTTTTAACTGTTTATTTTGAACATTTACATAAATTATAAAGGAGAATGGGGAGGGATACAAAATGTAATAGATGAGAAAAGGGAAGATGAGGGGGGCATGGTACAATTCATATACATTTCAAATTTACAGATCAGATAAAATAAATGTACTGTATCAAAATTAATCTATACAGTATTTGCATATATGATATTTTGGTTGATCACAAATAATATTTATGGGAATATATATCCATAAATATTATTTATCTGATCAACCAAAATATCATATATGAAGATACTGTATAGGTGTGTATGTATGTATATAAGTAATTTTATGGATTTTTAAGCATTAGACATTAGTGGTTTTTAAACCCTTCCTTTTTGTTTTTGTTAAAGAACTCTATGTGACATTCTGGGTAACCCCCAACCCTCTCTAATTATGTGCCCGAGATCAGAGGCTTTGTAAATTGTTCTGTATTTGGTACCCCATACCTATCTGATTTTTAATTTTTTTATTTTTTTTTTTAATAATGTTTTTTTCCGAGTGGCGATTTTCCCCCTAATCTCCACCTCCTTCCCCCTCAAATAGTGGGATATAAAATAATATCTATATCTACACACACACACACACATTAGCAAATTCTGACATATTGTGGCGAGTCCTTGCTTTCATTTTAATACCAAACATTACATAAGACAAAAGGAACAATGTGTGTTGGCCCACTAACTGAGGTGTACGGTTATGATCTATACAAAATTAGGTCTGCTCTCTAGATGTGTCATTAATAAAATCAAGTAATTTGCGACAAACATTCACATTTAAAGTTGCAATCCCGCCATTTTTTATCCCACAGGATGGGAACTGGGGGCTCTTCTGGAGCTGAATCCTCTATTTTCAGCCATGGGGACATCCTAACATCTAAGCTACTTTTCCAGTGACACGATCAGCATTACTTCCGGGTTTATACAGTGGATTTAAAGGGCCATCCAAAAGGAAGCAGCAACGGATCACATTCCCCTCTGGGGGAATTGGGGCTTTAAAGGAAACTAAAAAAAAAATATGCAATCACATAGCCCTGGAAAGGATAGTGTACATTAATGGTTACGATCGATGCTTCATACTGACCTACTCACCACTTGCAATTCACCTATTTTATTCTATAACCATCTATGTTTTTGATGCCTGAAATCCCTCCTTCAGTACAGTGCCCACACCCTGCAAAAGCTGGGAGGCAACTTCGACGGTGGGGAGATATGACTGCCATCTCCGTTTGTAAAATATTAAATAATGTGGCATCTATGGCAAGGGAGCAGAAATACATCATGTTTTACATATCTGTTACATGCTTTAAAAGAAAAGTTTTAGCTTTAAAAAAAAAAATGCTGTAAACAAGGAATTAACCCTTTTGTTCCCAAAAATTATTATTAAAGTGCCTTAATGTTATCTTTGCTGTGAACAAGGGGTTGTTGAGTTAAAACACGAATAATGTTAACTTTTCTGTACGTAGTACAACGTAAAACTGGCAGCTTGTAACGCTTTCAATACTAGCAACTTTATGGCCGTTGAAACACCTATGGCTGTGTTTATAGTATTGGCTACAGTGACGGCGTGCAGCGACGGAGCCGCAAAGCAACTTCATGTAGTCCGTAGCGACCGCACATAGTGGGCGTGACGGCATCGCTGTAGTCAAAGGAATGAGATTCCCAGAGAGACAGCCACACCACGTGACTGGCAGCAGCCAATCACACAGCCCATTGCCACCAGCGACATCGCACACCAATGTGCAACTTTAGTTACGGTGACGTGTGATGTCACGGTAGCATCGCCGGTGCCAGTACTATAAAACGCAGCCTACTGGTTCAAAGCTTCAAACACCATCATAAGGCTGGGGCCATGGTACCGCAGACCGTGCATAGGCGTCCGCGCGCTGAGCGAACAGACTGCCTTAAGGCAGTGCACTCATCCATGCGGCGTGCAGGCGGAAGCGGGCATTGCGCAATCAGTTCAAACTGATTTCTTGGCGCGAAAGTCTGGTCACGTGAGCGGTTTGTCCAATGAGCGCGTACCAGCTCCCTGACGCCCTTAGGCATGCCTGCAGGCACGCCCCCCCAGCGGCACACGAGTGTTTCAGCCAATGAGGGCGAACCGCGCATGGCCACGCCCCCTGTCGCCCTCCTTTGGTCTCCTGCACCAGAGTGCAGGAATCACAATAGCTACGGCTGTCAGCGGTCATGTAGCCCAGCGGTGCGCAAACTGGGGCGCACGGGATTTCAAAGGGGGGCGCGCAGTTGCAGAGCCCCCGCACTTTTCCCTCAGGCATGTAAATTAAATGCCGGAGGAGGCGCGAGTCCTCTGCAACTTCACTTACCTGCTCTCAGCCGGCTCTTACCTAAAGCGTCGCCATGACAAGGCGGGGTCAAATGGCAATGCGTCACATGACGTTGTGATGTCATATGGATGCGTAGAGCCAGAGAGCAGGTAAGGAAGGGGGCGTAGACAAGGGGGAGCGCGAACTTAAAAGTTTGCACACCCCTGGTGAAGTCAGTACTACTATAAGCGCAGCCTAATGCTGCCATAACGGAGACTTGTCCATTAGTTACAATGATGGCAGCAAATTTAAAGCTGAAGTTCAGGCAATACCCTACAAGTGTTTTTTTTTTTTTTGTTTTGTTTTTTTAATAAATCAGTTCTGTACAGTACTATGAGAAAATACTTCTAGCATTTTTTTTTAAACAATTTTAAAATACATTTTTAATGTATTCTAATGTAGCAAGTGTTTTTGTTTCTATAGAAACCATTTACAAAGTCACAGACCTTCTGAGACAGGCTCTGGCTCTTGAGCCCTCTCTCTAGCTGTGCACCAATTGGATCTAGTAACACATGATCTTCCACACAGAACTTTGCATCGTGGGTACTGTTCTGCAGCAATAACGGAATTAAATAACCCCGAGCAAAGCGATTGATCACAGGGGAACGAATTGATCTGCAACTTCGCTAATCACTTGTCAGTGTGCAGATTGTATTGATGCACATATTGAATGGTTATATAAAAAAAATTAAAATTACAAATGTTAAACGGCAGCTTCAACTGCAGCTGTAAGCCGTATACTTTTATTAGGCCCCAGATCCACAAAAGGGTGGAAAGCTTTAGCACGCCTCAGCTCTCCTTCATATGAATAAGAGGAAAGAAGTCCTAAAGTTTAGCACCCGTTTGTGGATCTGGGCTTCGGTGTTGCCGCCCCTCTGACAGCAAAACAAGCTGACCCAAGAATTTAAACGCTCAAAACAAAAAAGTAAACCGAGAGTGAAATACGGGGGCTCAGACTGGTTTGGTTGAAACACTGGAGAATTCAGGGAGCATTATTTCTAAAAGCAGGAAGCAAATACTAGCAGAGCCACCTAATTGCATGTACGCTTCATTCATATCTTTTACTGGTTTTGAAAAATACAGTCATGTTAATGAAGTCACAAAAGGTTAAACTCCAGTCATTGCTCTGCCCATCCCTTGTTGACATAATCTGCTAAAGGTTTCACCTTCTCCTTTCTTTATACTAAAAATACTGGTCTGATAATCATTATTGACCGTAAACACAAAGGAGGAAATGTCCTACTATGGACTTAATTATGGTTGACAATTCCAATTAATGTTTCAGTGGACCCACCCCCCCCCCCCCCCACCACTTCCACATCATTTACCAACATCTCCCTCATTGTGAGTCACTGGTCCATCATTTATTTCCTCAATCGCAATTCCCTTACTGCATACCAAGTAAAGAGTTTCTGTAAATGATTTCCTAAATCATCGCATAATGGATGGATTCTTCATGGTTGGGTGTTCTTGTATGATGGAAAGTTTATCTTTAACCATATGAAGAACCTTTCAAAAGGTTAGTGTTTCATTGCTAGGTTTTGTCATCTATATATATATATATATAAAATCGAATGGTTAGTGCTATCTGCGGTGAATCTGATTGGTCCTCAGCCTCTGGCCAATCAGATTGGTGGGTCTGACGTCACCCAACTGCCACTCTCTTCCCCCTCAGCGCCACACACACACACACACACACACCTCTCTGGCGCTCATCTCTCCCTCCCTCCCGGCTCTCATCTCTCCCTCCCTCCTGGCTCTCATCTCTCCCGGCTCTCATCTCTCCCTCCCTCCCGGCTCCCATCTCTCCCTCCCTCCCGGCTCTCATCTCTCCCTCCCTCCCGGCTCTCATCTCTCCCGGCTCTAATCTCTCCCTCCCTCCCGGCTCTCATCTCTCCCGGCTCTCATCTCTCCCTCCCTCCCGGCTCTCATCTCTCCCTCCCTCCCGGCTCTCATCTCTCCCTCCCTCCCGGCTCTCATCTCTCCCTCCCTCCCGGCGCTCATCTCTCCCCCCCCCCTCCCGGCGCTCATCTCTCCCCCCCCTCCCGGCGCTCATCTCTCCCCCCCCTCCCGGCGCTCATCTCTCCCCCCCCTCCCGGCGCTCATCTCTCCCCCCCCCTCCCGGCGCTCATCTCTCCCCCCCCCTCCCGGCGCTCATCTCTCCCCCCCCTCCCGGCGCTCATCTCTCCCCCCCTCCCGGCGCTCATCTCTGCCCCCCCTCCCGGCGCTCATCTCTCCCCCCCCTCCCGGCGCTCATCTCTCCCCCCCCCTCCCGGCGCTCATCTCTCCCCCCCCCTCCCGGCGCTCATCTCTCCCCCCCCCTCCCGGCGCTCATCTCTCCCCCCCCCTCCCGGCGCTCATCTCTCCCCCCCCTCCCGGCGCTCATCTCTCCCCCCCCCTCCCGGCGCTCATCTCTCCCCCCCCTCCCGGCGCTCATCTCTCCCCCCCTCCCGGCACTCATCTCTCCCCCCCTCCCGGCGCTCATCTCTCCCCCCCTCCCGGCGCTCATCTCTCCCCCCCTCCCGGTGCTCATCTCTCCCTCCCTCCGCCCCCCCCTGCCTTTCACGCCCCCCCCCCTGCCTTTCACTCCCCCCCCTGCCTTTCACGCCCCCCCTCCGGGCAACGCCGGGTATATCAGCTAGTATATTATATTTTGGTTGATCAGATAAATAATATTTATGGATATATATTCCCATAAATATTATTTATCTGATCAACCAAAATATCATATATGCAGATACTGTATAGATTAATTTTGACACAGTACATTTATTTTATCTGATCTGTAAATTTGAAATGTATATGAATTGTACCATGCCCCCCTCATCTTCCCTTTTCTCATCTATTAAATTTTTGTATCCCTCCCCATTCTCCTTTATAATTTATGTAAATGTTAAAAATAAACAGTTACACACACACACACACACACACACACACACACACACTTTTTTCCCTCAATATGTTTCACTTCATCCGGGAGCAAGTTAATGCTGAAATTATGAAACAAGGGCATCAACTAGTAATCAAAGTATGTTTAACAGAGCAACACAATTATTAGCTTGCATAAGGCTGCCGTGCTCTGTCTGGGGCATTCCATGCCGGGGCCACACCCATGCATGACAAATCCTCGCAGGAAGAGGAATCCCATGCAGCATGAAATGCCAATAAGCATGCAATTCTGCTTTTGCTGTACAGTATGTATGTATATCAAGGAAGAGATGGCAATGTTTCGATATTAGAAAAATCAGCAGTTGTGTGAAAATTGTCACTTATCTGTAATGCTCTAAAATTATTATCTAAAGCAGCAATGCCCCATGTTTTTTTTTAACAGGATTTGAACCAGGGTGTCCTCCGGAGCTGAACCATATGTGGGGATTTCACGGTTCCCAAGATACTTAACAGTGAAGTTGTCAGTGTCTCTGCCCCTCCAGGGCAAACAAAATGGCCGCTTAAATGTCAGTTGTGTCGGCCATTTAAACTCACTATTGTTTACCCTCTAAACAGAGAAGTGGCCAACTCCTGTCTTCAAAGGCAACCAACAGGTCAGGTTTTCCCGACATCCCTGCTTCAGCAAGGGTAACTTATTAATCAACGACTGAGCCACCTGTGCAGAAGCAGGGATATCCTGAAAACCTGACCTGTTGGTGGCCCTTGAGGATTGGAGTTGCCCACATCTGCTCTACTTAATGGTGGACAAATGATAAAGGAACAGTTCATTTGCAAAAAAATAGAAAGAAGCGCTGAAGGATATAGGACTTGTTTTGACAACGGCTGGTTTACTCTGTCAACTGCAAAATCACATGACACACCCTATGAGGGATGTTGAATGACGCACCTTACCATTTGCTAAGAAAAAACTTCAGCAGTCTATTTGTGAGCGCTCCTAAAGCCGATATACATTTTTTGAGGAAAGCACACACACACACTGAAGTTCCTCCTCTGGCTCTCCCTACAAAGTGCCCTGCTCTTAGGATTTCTCACCCCGAGCGTCACACTCAAAGCAATACTGGAGGACATTACCGTAAACATGGAAGACTAGAATGTTCCCTGCGCTCTTAGTATATAGACTGAACATTCAAACAAGAACAACAGTGGATCGTGTTATGATAAAGACTAGTTTTACTGTATTGTGCCATCTATAATGACATAAGTCATAACTAATAAATGTCTGGATGATGAAATAGTGGTGCCATTTGTCATGGGTACAGAGTTTCTGTTACCAATGCAAAGAACTGGTCTACAGAGTGTATAAAATAAAAAAATAAAAAAATAAAACAAATAGAGAAGGTGTAGTGGTTACAAGGCATTAATTCTAATTCTCAAGTCAGCTACTTTCACTCTGGGTGATCTTGAGCAATCACAGTACCTCACTGTTCCTGTTGTGAAAGCTTAGTCTCACTTGTGCCAAATAGCCATGTTATTTCACAAACCACAGGTACTTCTGTGGCCTAAATAATATTACATATCTTAACCTTGTGTCGCTAGGCATCTATCCTAGAGGTGGCCACCTTGGATCCCAATTGTGAAGCGCTTTATACACATGCATGGAAGTTACATGAAGTAATTCATATCTCACCCTACATTGCGGCAATAAATATGGGTAACATGCCTACAAACACCAAACCCATGTTTTAATTAAAGAACAAAGCACAAAGAAAAGATTTTACAATTCTTAAAGTAGCTATTGTCCCCAAAATGCATTCAGAGATAATAATGTGGTATACAGCTTTGTTTCCAAAACAGAACCCCCTTTTTAATGCCTTCCAAAAATTAATAAAAAGATGAGGGTGTTTTCCCCCATTTATAAAATTGTCCATGTCCAGTCATGCTAGATTTGCTTATTTTCTATAGCAAGGAGGATGTCCTAGACCAGGGGTGCACAAACTGGGGGTCAGGGAGGGGAGAGAGGGGGGGGAGAGAGGGGGGCAGCGCTTACAGGGTCCCCATGCTCCTCCCAACAACATTTAAATAAAATGCAAGGGGAGCGCGCGAGACCTCTATATGCCTCTTACCATCTCTCTGGCGGTGTGTCGCCATGACAATGTGACATCACCAATGCCGGGGGAAAGGTAAGGGGGGGCGCACAAAAAAAAAAGTTTGCGCACCCCTGTGACCTAGGCCACGTGTTTACTACCAAAGTGGTCACGTGGTCTTGTTCTGGAAGTTAAGTGCCACCGGGCGTTCGCTACAGAAAAAGTTATATATAGAATAAACACTTCTACTTTATGTCTGCTCTGTGGTTCAAATATCTCCCCCACTTCCCCTTACTTTTGTCCAGTTTATACATATTAAAGTCCTTTAGTCTTTTCTAGTACGTTTTATAATGTAGACCAAGCAGCATTTACTTTGCTCTTTTACTGAGCTTACCAATGACCTATACAAAATATAAGAATTTGAAATATATGAAGATCGTAACAAAAATCGCTTTAACATGAAGTCTACAGAAATGGACAGAGTAGGTCTAGTAAGTGGTCTCTTCACATCGAAAAAACTATAATAAAGTGCAACAAATAATGTGATATAATCAAGCTGCAGCCTAAACACCCGCGGTTTTCCCCAAAACCGCAAATTAAAATCACAAAATTTGTTTTATGACCGTAAAAATGCTTGTTTCTGCTTCACAAATTGAAAGCAAATTAACAATGAATCCCTCAAAATGTATATATGTGTATACTTGACTTACAAAAACAAAACAGTTCTCCCATACTTGCCTAATACAGTACATTGTATATAAAAAAGTAGTGATGTACCGAGTACCCGGAAATTACCCGGTGCTTTTTCAGCTACCCGGAACTGATCCGGACCCAGCAGCAGGGGGCTGGAACCGGCACCGGGTCGGAACCGGCGCTGGGTAGTTTCAGAGTAGCTGAAAATACTTCAACACTTACCTGCAACTGGCGACGGAAGGCGAGGAAGAGCGGTGAGGAAGACCGCAGCAACACCGTGGGAGCAGCAGGTATCCTGGTGGCGGTAGCAGAAGTCTGTCTTCAGCCAGCGGGTGCAGCAGGAATACAGGACACAGCTGATGCCGGGGGAACCGTGTGGGAAGGAGCGTTCCTATTGAGACAGCCAGGGAGGAGCTAGTCGCATGGTTCCCCGGCTCCCACCGGTATCAGCCGTGTCCTGTATTCTTGCTGCTCCCGTCGGCTAAACACGGGCTGCTGCCACTGCCACAAGGACGTCTGCTGCAGCTCCCACGTTGACTCCACGGTCCTCCTCACCCTCCCACACCCTACAGGTAAGGGCCGTCCGGTTAACTGGCCGGGAAAAATGGTTCATTTTGCCTGGGTAAACCCGTCACCCGGTTTTCGGAAAATGTAGGACCTGGTACAACACTAATAAAAAAACGTCTGCCAGGTTATTGTGGTCTGTTTGCCAGGCTGTGTTTAACAAGGAAGGTTTTTCATTCGTTTCTGAATGGAAGCAAAGCATCCTGATTTCTTAAAGCTGCAGGGAGCTTATAGGTTGTAGGGTGATCATTTTTAGAGAGACTAAAAATAATGTTTAGTAAAAGGACAGTTTGTTTGGGGGGGGTTTTATGATCTACCAAAAAGATGCAACTGGCCCAAGATATGACTATATCTGCCAGCAGAGTGGCATTTTAACTAATCAGTCAGTCATTCTCAACTACTTAGAAAGGTCATTCAAGTCTGAAAATCATCAATCAGCTTCTTCAAGGATGGCTGATCCCATCATGCACTGGAAAGAAAAAACATGCCATGAGTTAATTAGCTTCAAATATGTGAAAATCTCTGTACTATGGTCTGTGTGGGTTGTGACTGAAAGTGTATGCAAATTGTAACCAACACATTGCAAGTGAAATGAAGATCAGCAGAGCCGAGTGGGGGAGATTTTCTCTGCATTGCATTCTGCACATTCTTCTGGTTTGAAAAGCAATTATATAACATCGCCAAAAATAGAAAAAAATAGATTACACAAAATAGGTATTGTTATAAAAATAAAAACACTTAAATATAATAAAAGTTTTTTTCTATACAATTTTTTTTTTTTTTTTTTTTAAATCTGAAATGGACTAGTTGAGAGCTGGGCATGTTTTCAATGTGACATTCAGCTACTGAACACATCTTTTGTGAAGCCTGGCTAATCGTTTTGCCAACAGTAGCTCCCTCTCTTTTACTGCAATGTTTTGGGCCAAACTCTAAACAGAAACCTGAATTTCTTATAACTCCTTCCACACTGTAATCTCAAACAGCCTAAAGCGCCACTGGAATCAGCCTGAGAACTTCAACTTCTCACCCCAAAACATTTGAGCGACTTACCCAGACACCCCTGTTGTAACACATACTGTACAGTACAGTAGTTCCAAATCAAGCAAGTTCAAAGAGTTGACTCAAAGTTGTAGTAATAAAAATCTGCAGGCAATTCCAGAACAGGTGGTGGATGAAGCAATTACCCCTGGAATCTCATGTTATGGGAGCAGTGTTTACACGCACCATTTTTCTTTAAAAGCTGCAGACCAAGCAATATCCTACATGTATGTTTTTTTTAATGAATAAATTCTGTATTTTTATTATTATTTTTTTTTAACCAAACCATCTCTGAATTACATTTTTAATGTATGCATTTTTGTTTTCTATAGCAACCATTTATAAAGTCACATGCCTTCCTTTTTGAGCCTTACCCTCTCTCTAGCAGTGAACCAATTGTATATAGTGACAGTCTGGTCACATGATCTTCCCCACCCTTCAATGGGTGGCCTTCGATCGTATGATGTAACCAATGACCAAAACTGGCAGATTGCATTTAGGAGGCTACGGTCATTATTCAAAATGCTATAAATCAACTTCCTTGTGCTGGAGAAGATTTCCGCACCAGTCATTAGAACGGAGCTGAACTTTTCTCCAGCACTAGGAAGTAACTTTGCACTTTATATAAGAAGGGCCTATACATCATACTCCTGTGATGTAGTTTTAATTTTTGTTGCCCCTTCATACTGCAAAATGCAAGACGGTTCATAACCACGTTTCATATATTTGATGAACTTTAAGGTGAGCTGCAGATTAAAATTAATACATTTAAAAAAGTGAATTTCCTCAATACGAAATGTGATGCGAGTGGTTGCTCTATGTACGCAATTCACAAAGTGCAAGGAGACCTAATTAGGTGCAACATAACTTGGTACAGCATTAAAATGCATTTCTTGGCACATATTGTAGGGCACAAAATAGGCCTGATACTATCCATTCCCCAAATAGCATTACTAAGCATGGGATCAATTTGCTGATAAAATACTTAATGGAGTGAAAAATAAAAAATAAATAGATCTTTCAACTTCTACTCTCAAGAGCGCTTTCTTGTAGTTATTTTATTTATGTTTCGAACATCTAATAAGTGAAAAGTTAAATTGTTTTGTATTTCATATTCCGAGATGTATGAGGTCTAATCACATCTGCTTTAAATTGTAGATTTTTTAAGTTTAAAAGGCCAATATACCACAAGACACACAAAGAAACAGTGCATCGGGTAAAGGTCTCAATTTATTTGGGCAGTTTACCAACAACACCTGGAGGACTGGAGAGACTTACGGAAATCTAGGTTGACTACGTACTACCACTTTAATATCAGCTGACGATACAATAAGAAACATACTCGGAGACGTTGCGTCAATTTGAGAGATTCACTCCCTCCCCCCCAATTAAACTTATCATTGCTTCTTTTGAATTGTGTTAGCACTGACCTCTTTCAGAATACAGTATGTAGTGTTTTTTTGCTCAAATGATTGCTTTTGAGAGTGGTTAGCAATTGTGTCTGCCCTCGGGGCAAAATAACTGAGATCATAATAGCATTGCTTACCCAAGGCACACACAATAGAAGATTTGTAGCAGAGAACCACTGGACACTTCAGTATGTTAAGAACTAATTTGTTAGTAAACTGCCCAAGTAAATGCTGTGTGACTTGAGAAATGTATACACTGCACGGTTTGTGTGTGTACTGTGGTGTATCAGCCCACAACACCAACGTTTAACAAGCAACCCACATCAGCAACAGGACTTTATTACATGAAACTACTCCATGTTATACCCTCAACACCACACACACATGCTTTTTAAATGACCAGAAAGAGAGAGAGATCAGACAGCCCAATTCCAACAAGTATAGTATTTACAATGATAAAAATACTCTCTCACATCTAAAACCTGGCATATTTGTGTATCAAATTAAAATGCATGCGGTTAAAGCAGTGTCCCATGTTTGTTACCACACCCTGAAAATGAATATGTTCCAGGACATGACAGGGTTTTCTATGCTACTGCCTACTATGTGATTCATACCATACAGTAAAAATAAGTAATGCTGGAAAAAATGCAATCCTTACACAGATTTTCAGTTTTGGGTATGGTGATCTGTGCTTCACACTATTTGCCTTCAACTTTTCTCCTTTATGCAAAAATATTGTGTTATTTTTGGTGTGTGTTTATTTGTCTTCTGCCTGCCTCTTCCTGTACATTGCATACAATTGAATGGGACAAAGGACGGTTTCCTTAATGAAGTCGCAGGTCGATAAGTAAATATTACGCTCCGCTTGGGGTCCAAAGAATCACATCGCGCTAGAAATTATTGTACAATGCATACAATTGTACATTAAGTATTTAAGATACCAATAATCGTGTTGTAAAGTGTTGCATCGCGTTATAAGCGGATTCGCGTTGTAACGGGGTTGAGCTGTATCTTATGCAAACTATCAAGGTAAGAGGGGCAGATTCTACAAGCGCTGCTGCAGGTTAGTGCACCAATCTGGTGCTAGCGCAGGATTGGGAGCGCTAACCCGCAGCAGCGCTTTATCTATCTTGGCTCTTGCAGCAACAGATTGAGATCTAGATATATCTCTATATTATATATATATTCTGAGATTTAGACGTCTAAGTAGCTATTTGGTGCATACACACACATACAAAGATTATAAATACAGTCTTCCATAAAACATTTTTAAGTAAGCACCAAATACTTTACATAGCTACTTAGACATCTAAATCTCAGAATATAGTGTGGGTAAAAGATCTATGTTTTCTACTCCTGAAAGCCTGACCTAAATACTCAATTTGCTTCCCTTTTAATCTGCACTAGAATTAGAAGACACGATTGCACAAGTTCAAACTCCATTTTAGATTCCCATCGCTATGTATTCATATAAAAGATGTACAGCGGCATAAACTAATGTCCAGAAAAGGAGACCTCCCAATACTGAAGGTTTCCTGCCACGGGCGCACACCAGGAAACGTCAGCCAGCGACAGAAACTTGTAAATATCAGGTAAAGAACAGCAATGGCACGCCTCCGTGGTCTCGGGGGGGAGGGGGGGAGAACAACATTTATATTCAGCAGGATATAAAAACAGACAGAAAATGTACACTTAACAAGGAAATTGTAGATTAATCAAAGCCCTACATGTATCCTACAGGTTTTCTAGGTATACCGTACAGCAATGCCACACCAAGAAAAGTAGGGAGTAAACTGCAGAAGCAGCCAAAGCAGGAACTGCAGGCTGTCAATGGATACAGTGTAATAGGGTGCAGCATAACTGATAAAAGAAAAGAGCAGAGACCCGTAATAACTGGTGCTCAATACCAAAGGAAGGGTTAAAGGAAAAGGTGTGTATAATAAAACGTACCATTTATTAATCTGATTAACTAAAACTGTGTGTTAAAAAAGGCAAACATCAATTTTAAAGCAGTACAACATCTTGTTTTGTTTTAGGACTGAAGCAGGGGGTCTCAGGAGCTGAGCTGCGTTCATTTCAGCTCCGGGGACCTCCTGCTTCCCGAGATACCGGCAGCACCTACTGAAGTAAGTATCTGTGGGGTTTAAATGTCCACGCGGGTCACTAGGCCGCCGCAAGGGAGGACGTCGCGGCTTCCCCATTTAAGCCACCATTTAGTTTGGCACACAAGTTCTCTGGCTGCAGAGTTACAGGCAACCCCTACGGAGGTATCTCTGGAAGAAGGGGGTCCCCAGAACTGAAACAAACCGTTCAACTCCGGAGACCCCCTGCTTTAATCCTAAATAAACACACACCCAAAAAGATGCAGTGCAAGGTGTTTTGCGGCTTTAACCCATGCATTGTTACTTTAGCAGATTAATAAATGTTATGTTTTATTATACAGTTTCCCTTCACCGTCTAGTACGGAGCACAAGATATTAAGCGAGTCTCTGCTCTTGTCGCAAACATCTCTTTTTGCATCATTTCATTTCTCCCTTATATGCGCGTGTAGGCCGAGCAGGGGTTTCTCTCTTAAATCTTGTTGAGAGGACATGACAAAGAAAATGTTTAACGACGAAATAATTTCTTTGATACAATAGAGCAGGTCTCTGCAACTAAGGCCAGGTCCATAGTGCCTTCGCCCGTGCGCGGCCGTGACCCGCTGAAGCGGGTGCGTTTTTTCGGCCTTATCCTCTAACGGGGCAGGAGCAGGAAACATCGAGTAAAAGGGCTAGAACAACTTATTGAAATGTAATTTTAGATATATTTTAAGGACTTAAAATGATTATATTTCAACATGTTGCAAGTATTTTTACTGTCTGTACCATGTATATTTACTTACATTGGCTTAATTCAGGGGTGCGCAAACTTTTCCTCCTGTGCCACCCTCCGCCCCCCGCCTCTTGTCCCCTGGTGCTCGCCCCCCACCCCGATTCGCTCGGTGTGGCATCAAATGACGTCACATGACCCACGACGTCAAATTGGAGAAGCTGCCAGACGCCGGTTGAAGCAAGGAAAGTTGAGGTTCCAGAGGCCTCACGCAATCCCCCGGTATTTCATTTTAATGCCTTTGGAAGAGCGCAGGGCCTCTGCAACCGCCCGTGCCCCCCCAGAAAAATCTCACACCCCAGTTTGCCAGTGCGTTTCAGTGTGAAAAACTGCACTTAGCTGCCTATGCAACTAGTAGCAAATTAGGAGGAGAGAGTAAGGGCCACAGCCTTTGTGAACTGGGTAATGTTCAACTCGGGGAAAGTTACCAGCATTATTTCCTGGTTTCTCTTGGGGATTTAATTGGCTGCCAAAAAGGAAGCCACAACAAGACCCATGACACTTGACCAGCCATTGTGTTTGCCCTAGTAGGGAGGAGAATTAAAAAGAATTTTTATTTTTTTTAAATAACACAGACAGAATTGCTGCTGAAAAATGTACATCTTATCAGTAGAAGACAAATGATAAATGTGCTTCTAAGCGCACGTGTTTAAATAGTCTTCAAAATGTTCACCGTGTCATATCACAAACAGAACAGGAAGAATCTTGCATTTGAGGGACGAGGTACAGTACAATATGAACCAACCATGAAGGGATTCCCAAACATACATGCAAGCTCAGAACACACACACACACACACACGTCAAGAAGACTGCTGCTAGGATTTGGACCTCGTGAATAGAGCAAAAGACAAGAAGGCCTAGTGCCATGTCTAACTTGACATAGTATATAGTTAAATACTTATCTGTTTATCATATCATGAACTAAATGACCAGTGCTTAAAGAAGTATTTAACTAGGCTATATAATTTGTCAAGTTGTTCTAAGAAGGAATTCTACCAAAAAAAAAAAAAAAAGTCATCTAGCCAGAAAGGTAGCAGCTGTACTTCTGAATTTTACCAAAAGGTCCTAGTCATTTATTGGGCCAATATTTATGACAAATTGTGGAATTTTTTTGTTTTCATTTTACAGTGACCGATCAAAACAATATAGGAGAAACAACAGAATTTGATTACAATCTTTAAAACAGCACTCCTGGAAACACTGTTTTTTTTTATTCGTTTTATAGGTTTAAAGTAAGGGGGTCACCGGAGCTCAACCGCATCGATTTCAGCTCCGGGAGCCCCTGCTTCCCGAGACACTCGCCCCAAAAAGGAGGTGCCGGCAGCAGCTCCGTCCGGCTGGGCTAACAACAGCTTAAATGTCCCGCGGGCCAATAGGAAGCCGTGACATCATCCCTTGTGGCTTCCTATTGGCTCACGGGACATTTAAACAGCTGAGCGATGTAGGGGGTCCCCAGAGCTGAAATTAGCACAGACCCCCTGATTTATTTATTTTTAAAGAAGTGCTCCTTTAATGAAGGTTAAGAAATGACCCCTAACAATTTTGCATGCAATGACATAAAACGCTCTGAACACTGTACTACAGAAGCTTTTTTTTAAAAATATATTTAACATTGAAGGCATTCGATGTAGCAAGCTGTATTATTCACAAATAACCACTCACAGATTCAGCATATGATCTATGAATTATTACTTGCGAGTTAATACATTTAAGATGTGGCAGTATATCAAATTACAGATTAGCAGATTTCAATCATACACATTAGTCAAAGAGGAGTTTAGCTATAAATGTACATCATCATTATACTGGTCCTTCAAAGATGTCAGAAACGCAATTACTTTCAACAAAATCAATTAACAGTTATAATAGGCAACTTATTATAACTTAATAAGCAATTCCCAAGACAGTATAGTTTCTGCCCAATTAATTTGACAAATATCCCAGAGTATAATAATTAATTTTGTTAGCTTGAATGTCTGTTACAAATAAGAAATGAACGCAGGGGTGCACCAACGCGTGTGTAAGTGGTTATTTTTCTGAGAAAGGAGACATCTAACAAGAGGTGTGTTTGAAGGCACAACAGTAAATCTTATTGTGGGACCTTTATTTCTTTAGTAAAAATATATTGATATGGAGTGAAAAAAATATGTATTTAGAATCTATGTTTTAGGAATGCAGTCCAAAATAGTTGTACTAGATTCAAAAAGATATATTCTTTATCGAGGGATCTGGTGAGTGAATGTTTGCCACTTCTGCATATTAACCCTTTGCCATAGCCACTACGACATGGAGTCTGGCACACGTCATGGACTTTAGTGGCTTGTTTTCCCCGTGATATAGCAGAACGCAATCATCCGTTTCTGTAATCAGTGACGCCGCGATCACACACTCAGGCACTGACCGACAACTATTTTTAAGCAAACACCGTGCCATGGTTTCATGTTTGTATTTACAGGCTTCATATATCCCCTTTCAGCTAGACTATCCTCTGTCTTCTGCGTGCAGCCAGGATTACTTAATGTCAGTGAGGTACGAATGCACAATTTCTCAAATGTAAAAATGCATTGCCATCCCAGGTTTTACATGAATAGACTGCCCGGGAAAAATTTAAATAAAGTTAGCTCGCATTACCGCTTTAAACAGTTTCATGAAAACTACTGAAAGTACAGTTTAGTTATGTGCTCACTGACAGAATCTTAACTCATTATAAATGCATTAATTATAGCATCATCATAAACTACAAATGCAGGCAAAATAATCCAGTGGTTTCTCTTGATTATATAATGCAGGGTCCTTCCGATAAAAAAAATACAAGTACTAGATTTGAGTACAGTATGTATGTTAAAGTAGTTCAAAATAATTCAGGCACTGTCAGTTTTCCCGTTCTCTTCAATTAAGTGCATACTGTACAGGCTCGGTTATCCAACGGAATCCGTTCTAGAAGTAGCGTTGGATAGTGAAACCGTTGTAAAGCGAGTCCCATGTTAATCATTGGCGGTGAGTGTTGGATAACGCATTTCGGCGTTGAAAAACAGCCCACAGGGTTGCATTGTGAAGCGTTGGATATGCCATTCGTTGTACAGTGAAACGTTGAACAACAAGGACTACCTGTATTGCGGACTAATGCCTTCTGGTTTTGCTTTGTGACACTCCAATCGGCAAACCCAATAATGATTCAAGACCAACATCCAGAGGAAAGTCTGAGTTAACTACCACTAGGTGAGACGATGGTAAATATCACCTGTTTATCACCCACTGATATGAAAGCCTTTGGGGCCCGAGCTTTTAGCCACACTGCTCCCACTCTTTGGAACAGTCTGCCTCGTACAGTTCAAGAGGCCACCTCTCTGGAAATCTATCAAAACAAACAGTCTCAAGAACAACCGGTTTACCCAGGCATTTAATTAATGAACCACAACCTGTCTGGCATTTAATAGCTACAGAACAGTCCCATCCTATATTATATCTTTCTTTGTGTTTGGTCACTTATAACTAATAATAATTAAAAAGGTTCTCTTCATTTTCCACTTTTTGTAACTGTGAAGCGATTTGAGTCCCATTGGGAGACAAGCACTATATAAAGTTATTATTAAATATAATTAGACGGTTGGCGTATCTGATTCACATCGGGAGCTGCATGCAACGTTATTGTTTTGCAAGCATAATTGACACAGGAGTGGTTAAGACATTTGCATATTATATATGCTTTGAGTGGACTACCCAAAGGCCATAAGAACCTGATACACAAAGCAGTTACAACACTCAACAGAAATGTGAGCCGCCAAATTCTATTGCAGCGATACATTGTGAGTCAGTTCTTTGTTTTCTTGGGAGTTTCAGTGTGACAACCATGATACTCAACAACCATTTTAATATTGTGCCATATATGACACCAAACCCTACTAAGTACATTTTTCTCTGATTCCAATGTCAGTATGATATCTAGATCTTTGCTGCATAAGACAGCTTTACTTCCTCACAGCACTAATTGTCAGTAGCAGAAGCAAGAAATTTAAAATATATATATGTACAAGTAAGGAAATGAATATGCCACATAAGTAGTACAGATTGGATGTGTTACGGCAATGGTAGCCAACTCCAGTCCTCAAAGGCCACCAACAGGTCAGGTTTTCAGGATATCCCTGCATCAGCACAGGTGACTCAGTCAAAGTCAGTCTTTGACTGAGCCACCTGTGCCGATGCAGGGATATCCTGAAAACATGACCTGTTGGTGGCCTTTGATGGCTGGAGTTGGCCACGCCTGTCTTATGGAGTCTCAGAAGCTTGTTTGATATTGTAGACTGCCCAAAATCATTTGATATTACACTACAAGGGAAGAGGTTAGGCTTTTTATAGGGATTCTTTTTTTCTACATTCTGTAAGTCTCCTCACTGGTACTAAATCTGCCAGCCAGTTATGTTGCCCTTACTTTTAACATCATATTTCCCTTTTACTGGACCTATGAAAATATTGTACCCCACATCAGCATTGCTCCTGACTGTCTTATATCCCTTGTTTTCATGCAACCAGAACTGGTATTACTGTTATTTTCCAAACAGGAAATGTGAAGCAACGAGCATTCCAAGCCCAGGGATGAGCGGAGCATAGAGCAGGAAACATGAACTTCTATAAGGGAGGGGGGAAATAGCTCATCTTTTTAAACGCTTTCCTGTGTCATGTCACAAACCCAAATTGTAAATATAGGTCAAAATACCCATAAAAAATAAACAGACATTAGGAAGCCTGGCCTCATCATCTTAAGTAAATTCACACAAAACAAGCCAATGAAAATACTTTCCCATACACATGGGTAGCTCCGATGGCTGATACTATACTTCTCATATGCACTGACAGTGACCCCTTGCAGATGCACTTACCAGAATACCCTCCTACTGTCTCTGTAAGACCTCCCCACTTCAATTGTAAGTTCTTCGGGGCAGGGACTCCTTTTCTTAATGTTACTATTATGTCTGAAACGCTTATTCCCATTATGTGTTAAATTATTATGTCATGTGTATTACTGCTGTAAAGCGCTACATACTGTACCTGGATGGTACTATATAAATATCAGCCACTTCGGACTATATTGAATTGCCCCTTAAGTGAATGTATATTACATGGAATTGTTCTCATCAGTAGAATGGCTTGCTCCGGCGTTAGGCCATGTTTTAGAAGCAGCGTGCAACTTTTATAGTTAAGCCACTGACACTTTTCACATGTTTAATTCGGATATCCTGTTCCTGTAATTTCCAAGGATTGTGGAAAACATTTCCCCAAAACTACCGTTAAAGAGTTTAAGGACTAAACACAAAAATATCTAAATATTTTCACAGATAAAATTGGGTTGTTCTTGAATACATTTACTCTGAAGTAATCCTCAAGTACAGCAAATGTATATACACGTAGATCTTGCTCTATAGTAACAAGAAAGAATCTGGCAATCTTAAACCTTTCAATTTCCATCTTACGTTACTTATACAAGTACTCGGTATGGATAAAAACAACAAAATAGTACGTCTAGTGCTAATGTAAAAGTTTTGTATTTCTGAGTCCTTCCATTTTAAACCTCAATTTTTACACACTGAACATTAAAGGGAAAAATCAAGGACAAAGCTTAAAAGAACAAAGATTTATCTCCCTGTACTCTCTTGCCAATTCTGTAAAGCTTGTGTACATTGTCGGTCCTACAGAAATATATGTACATACAACTTTTAACATGTCCGTGTGTTACATAATTAAACCAAGTCTCTAGCCATTTGGGAGCAATGCGGCAACAGAACATGAATTCAGATGCCCAAAACAATGAGAGTTTTACTAGACACAACACAGATTAACAAGAGATTCCCCAAACATTCTCTGTTGTAGGTGACTACATAAACTTTCACGGAACAGCATACAAGTACACCTTTTGCTGGTGATAATCCTGGTTCTGTCAATTTATAACTTACATTTTCTTAACCTCTTTGCTGCCAATGCACTGTGTGCCTATCTGGCAAGAGAAGGGCTGAACTGCAAACATGCAGTATATCTGAACATACCGGTTCTCCCTGCTTTGTTATTCCTGGGTGTGTACATAGTTGCACTTAACAGACAAGAAGGTTCAGCTCTGAACTAAAGTGGATTTCTAATTTGAAGAATCCTATGATTTTGTAGGCAGAGATGCGGTGAGAGTTCCTCTGACACCACCTGTGATAGGTAATAATCTGCTTGCACAATACAGCTTCATGCATACCTGTCTCCCCTGCAGGGGGAGGGGGATGGCACATAAATCATCGTGTTTAGGGGGGAGGACATACACTATTTACAAGTGCTATGGTTAAAATTCAAAACCAGTGTACGAGGAATACAGGTATTACTACAGAGTAATAAACACACAGGTTTATTTGCAACCCCGTCATGGTTAGATAGACCCTTTGAATTAGTAGGGCTTCATCTTAAAAACATGAGCAATCACTTGAGATTTCTTGGGCACTGTCCTGCTTTTCGTCTTTTCAATCACAGCCTAAAAATTATAGATCTGAAGATCAACAGCTAACAGAGAGCCATTCAATTTGGTACGACGCGGGTCACTGCCGCACTCCAGCAGGCTAAGGGCTTGGAGCCTAAAATATTGGATACGTTTATCACCACCTGTCAACCAGCAAAGGCTAAAGAAGAAATGAAATAAGTAATTATTTCCACACAAAACAAAAAAAAAAAACACAGTTTTCATAACACAAATTTAACAAGGGGATCTTTCATACTATCTGCATGTGGCAATCCAGATAAACATTGTTAATATTAACCATTTCTCTAAGCCAACTCTAACGTTACTAAATGAAAGTGATAAGTGGAACAGTTGTCCTACAGTAGCGTTTCATTAAAGAAAATTAGACTGTTGATCACGTATTTTGTAGTTGTGTATTTTAGTAGTGTTAAGCATTGCAATACTGGCACACTTATGTCTTGTTTAGCATTGGAATATGCAAGTTAGTCCTGTTTCTGGATAAAACGCACACCACTCATCTGTACTTGTACATACCAAGACACAGCAAATTAAAGACACAGCAAATTAATGACACATATGTTGTGTTACTATGCAAATAAATAGCTTGTGAGTTGTACAGCGTTTAATGCTTTCCAAGCTTTGATTTATAAATAAAAAATGATCTACAATGATAATTACAAAATTCCATTAATGTCCCTTACTTTGGTCTAATTACTTATACTTCTTTACTGTCAAATGAAAAAATACAACACAAAGGTAGGGATTGGATAGACAAATAATTCAAATTAAAATCTAGATGTTAATGTAAAAGTAAAATTATACAATTAACTTTAGCAAAATTAAAATAGCATTACAATGTATTAACAACTCTAGATGCCCTGTTACGCGTCATTTTAACTAGGATTGCTATCTAGTTTAAATTCTTTTTACCTGTTACGTTACATCACAGATCTCACCTAATAACCAAACTCAACTGGTATGTTAAATGTGGAATTACATTTATTTGGTTTATTACATCATAATTCGATGATAATTAAATATTTTGGCGTTTTTTCTTTTAAGCTTCACCCAACTTCTCTTCTTGTAATTAGACTGTTTGTGGGGCCTGCTATCTAAAATTTATTTTAAACAGCAATATTCATCCAAAAACAATTTCACTTAATCTGATGAAAAACATATTTCTCAGGACACAGGTAACATTTTCACTTTAAAATGTTATTTAATATGTCTAAGAAAGTCATTTTAGTTTCCGCATGAGCGAGAGACTAATGTGGAATTTTAGTTGGTGTGAAGTTTTTTTTCTGAGTGAGATAGTTCTTGCCGTCTGTTAATTAGTACCGGACTTTTCAGCACCGCGAATTGCATCAAATGTCAACTTTGTACCCTGAACACTGTCACCCTGATCTTCAGCCCATGTTTTATGGCTTTAGTGCCATGCCACAGGAATAAAAATCTATTGCAAAGGACTATGACAGGAGCTCTTTGCCAAGGGTATACATGTACTCAACGGGTATCTATCATTATTTCCCCAATACAACTATTGAATATATCTGTTTAAGATAAAAAATATAGTCTTAATACTTAGTTTTATTTCTTCTAACGCAGAACAAGTAGTCTGAACTATTTGTTTTACCCAAATAATTCAGGTCAGACAGAAGCACAGTCCGTTTAAAGTCCTTAGGTGCCTGGAGGGAATAAAGGGACCCCACAGTCCCTCAATAACATAGAACATATGACATACTCCCAGCACTCATATGAAAGACCCACATAAAGAGTCAGATAATAAAAGTAAAAAATACAATCTCAAAAAGTAGCTAGCATTACAGGCATTGATCATGAGCAATAGTTGGGCTCTTCAGACCCTACAGATAATAAAGCTGCAATGTGATCACAGTGACACTTCTCCCCAGGTAAGTGCAGAGAAAGCTCCCACTGCAATAACACAAGAGATTCACAAGGCAAGGCATGCACAAGCGCTGCACAGGGAGGGAGGGGGCAGCCTGCGGCCCCTTCCCACAGCGCCAGTACAGGGGCTTCCACTGACACAGCTGAACTGCCACACTTACAGATCCGCCTCTCCGCCCGGAGCCCTCTGCAGCAGCAGCAGCGGCGGCAGCGCAGACTGTGCGGGTCTCACTCCATGCATTGAAGCAATGGCTGGCATGTGACATCAGCACGGGGAGCACACGCCCCTTACCTTGGATATGGGTGCTCCCAGGGTCCATCTGGTGGTCATGGGAACCGGCAATGACGTCCCACGTGACCATGGTAATGCGCTCAGTGGTGACCTCAGTGGTGTGAGGGGGGAAGTTCAGCAAAGCTTCCGATACTGGGGTGTCCCAGGGGGGTTATATGTAAGGGAAATATACAAATGCTGTAGGTTAGGAAAGAATACTATATTACACTTAAATTCAATAAAGTATGTCGCTATACTAATATTACAGCAACACAATAAAACTATTTCTTTAATGAAAAAAAATGTATTAAAAATAACCAGACACAAAACAAGTTATGGTGAGCAAAAAAAGTGACAAAAACCCTACAGTTTACAGCATATACAAATACCACTTGTGGTGCACTGGCAGCATGTCTCAGACGGGTCTGCAACCCTGCTTTTCCCCATTATCTATTAGCATACAGTGCTTCCACCGCAGCCAGGGATTCTGGGAAATAACATGCAAATAAGTACTCCATGTGTCTCTCTTTGCTTCTTGTCCATTATAATATTGAACCTTATAAGCATATGCTGCAGTTTTACACAGCGTTTTCAGCACAGCCTGGATTAAAGAGGTGCATGGCCAGTAAACCTACTGACAGCTGTTTTGACCTTTAGGGTCTCATCAGTGTGAGGTTGGTTACTGGCTTTGCAATGTGAAGCTGGTAGTGACATAGGCTGCGGCCATGCTAGCACTGACCGTGCCCATGCTTGAGAGCAGTGACGTCACCAGCTCTCCAAGCATGAACGCCGGGTGTCCTGGCTATTTTGCAAGCGCACGCGTGGGGGCATTGGGGGCTTGTTGAGCGCGTGTCAAACTCACTTTTTTTGTCTCCCCAAGTACCAAGCTAGGGAGAGCGTGCGTGCCCGCACACGAGCGCCTGAGCAGGGACGGGACAATTTGAATTGCCGAAACGAAAAACTCGGCAAGCGCCGCGCGCTCAGCACTAGCGTGGCCGCAGCCTAAGACCAGACACAAAATAAGTTATTGTGAGTGAAAAAAAGTGACAAAACCCCTCCACCGTAGAGTGTACAGCTAATAACAATTATTAAAAATTAGAAACCAAGCAGATCATTTTGAGTATGCCACCAAAAATGCTGTTTCCACATATAGGCACCCTCTGATGGATACATATAGGCACCCTCTGATGGATACATATAGGCACCCTCTGATGGATACATATAGGCACCCTCTGATGGATACATATAGGCACCCTCTGATGGATACATATAGGCACCCTCTGATGGATACATACAGCAGCGGCAGACTTTATTCTAACAAATCACCGGTTTGTCCCTGGCTTGTTCCTGGAATGCGACGCTGTTCACCCAGAGCATGCCGCGCTCCTTTTGCGTTCCCAGCCACGGGTCATGCCCGGCTGACGCGCGGTTGATGTGTTAATTGATAATGGTTCAGGATTTAATAGGCTGCAATGCTTCGCGTGTCCGCCAGATGGCATAAATTCATGAATTGTAATGCAGTATATATATATACTGTATATATGTACTGTATAACAACAACCCCTATAACCCCTAACATACTGTACACATACAGTACTGTATATGCACATCAATGATACTATAGGCCGGCGGGGGGCGAGATGTGTTTGCAGCAGAGAGAGATCCGCTGCTCTCTCTGCGCAAACATCGCCACATTAAAAATTATTTAAAATACATTTTTATTCATAGTGTAGATGTGCAGAGGGTCTCCGGAGCTAAACCGCATTGGTTTCAGGTCGGGGGACCCCCTGCTTCCCGAGATACAGGCCCCTTTATGAGGTGCTGGTATCCCTCTGCATTTCAAGGTCCCGATCACGTGACCGCGGCATGTAAACCAAGCAGAGGGATACCGGCACCCCCTAAAGGGGCCTGTATCTCGGGAAGCAGGGGGTCCCCGGACCTAAATCCACAGCGGTTCAGCTCCGGAGACCCTCTGCACATCTACAGTATAAATAAAACACACATATCAATAAAGAATCGTTCCTTACCTTTGCGGCTATGTGCTATGGTAACGAAGCAGCATGAATGTATTTTTAATAATATTGTACAGTGAGCAGGGGGTTCCCTGAGCCAGAAATCAAAGCTCCTGCACAATATTATTAAAATACAGAAATGCTGCTTCATTACCATAGCTGATAGCCGCTAGGGCAATGAAGGGTTAAGGCAGAATAGCATGTTTATTGGGGACATTTACCCCCAATAAACATTGCAATAAACAACATGTGTATTTTAAATACATAAACAACAATAAATACATTAAATACATATTTTTAATGTGTCTGTTAAACCTCCCTGCCTTGACTGTAATCTATGTAAGGCCCCCTCCCCCTAATGTGTCTGTTACACAGATTACAGTCAAGGCAGGAAAGTTTAAGCCCCCCTCCCCCTATTGTGTCTGTTAAACTTCCCTGCCGTGACTGTAATCTGTGTAAAGCCCCCTCCCCCTAATGTGTCTGTTTAATCTCCCTGGCCTGTGTTTCTGTGAGTGCAGTGTATGTAAATGTGGGGAGGGGGAGTGGGATCCCGTGTAAATATAATGCAGCGCCTCACTGCCAATGGCCTAACCACCCACACCCACTACCCACTACCCACCTGCCCATGGCCCCTCCGCTGCTGCAAACAGAGACAAAAATTAAAACATCCAAAGTAATGTCCCCTAACCCCTTAATCACCATAGCGGTTATTAACCGCTACAGTCATTAAGGGGTTAACCCACCCTCACCCACCACTCGGGACGCCTACATACCCTCCCACACTAACCCCCCACCCCGTGAGGCCTAACCACCCTCACCCACTATCCACACACAAGGGAGGCCTACCCACATACCCCCCCACCCCCAGTACCCACAATAAAAACAATACAGTGACCCACAATAAGCATCATTATATTTATTAAATACATTACCCACCCCCTGTGCCCCCCCATAAATACAAGATTTATCCTTTTACAAACAGGGTTCATAACGCAGCCCCACGCGAGTCCCCGGTGGGCTGGCGGGGCACCTGACAGACCTACAGGGTACCAGCAGCCCTTTTCAAACAGGTTCTGGAGGCCTGCTGGTGGGTCCCGCCAGCACCATGGCCCCCAGGTGGTCTCCTTGGGTCACCGTGGGCCACAATTTGGGTCCCCACGGTAGGCCCGCAGATGTCTGGGAGCCCCGGGTCAGACCCACAGGTGTCTGCGGGGCCTCGGGTGGTTCCCACGGGGGTCTGGGGAACTCACGAGTGCTCACTATGGGTCCGCGGTGCCCCCACACAAGTGGGACCACACATCATCATCCCCACACCTATGGGTCGGTGGTGCCCCCACAGATGTGAGGCCACCGCTTCATCCCCGCAGACTACGGGTCCGCGGTGCCCCCACAGATGTGAGGCCACCGCTTCATCCCCGCATGTGTCACCCGTGGAACCACCAGCCTGATACCCGTGAGATACCCGATACCCAATAATCAAAACTAGAATACAATATGACATAAAATTAAAAACACGGATAAAAACCAACAATAAAAATGGAATGGCTGTCTGTAAATTATATGTTGGACAACATATCATGAATATGTAATTACAATATTAATGTCATGACTGTTTGTTGAACTAGACAAACATAACTGGTATTTGCTAAATATATATGTCAAGTTGAGCACAGATCATAGGCAGATAGTCATATATATACATGAATTAATATCTTAAAGTTCTCACTAGATAAATCATTTTGTCAATAGTTTACTTATATGTTCATAAACCACATTATGTCAGAATATAACCTAACACCCCCTACATTTGTGAATGAAATATTTGCTGTGTAGATCAAATAAACATCTAGACACATTATTTGAAAATCGAATATGGATCAGAACATAATAAATTACAAGCTGATATGTACAACTAATAAAGACATAAATATCGATCTTAATAACATGTGAAAATGGGACAATGGGAAAAGGAAAAGGATGAAAGGAAAAAGGGGGGGGGGATGGGGGGTGGGAAAGAAGGGGAGGGGAGGGAGGGGAGGGAGGGGAAGGAAAAGGAAAAGACAAGACAGGGGGGGGAGGAAAGGGGGGGGGAGGGGGGGAAGGGGAAGACAACAAAAGGGGAGGGGGGGGAGGGAGATGCGAAGGGAGGGGGAGGAAAAGTAGGAGAAATAACAAATCAATAATGACAGGGATTGACAGAGCATTCACTTATGAATGATATTATATAGAAACAAAGTACTTGATGACTTTGTTAACATCTGGGAACCTAGATGAACTATGTAAGAAAGAAAGAAAGAAAGTGTTTGAGTTCCCAGTCCAGATTTATGCCCCTGGGTGCCAGAGACCCAAGGGCATAAATCCAGAACATCTCTCTTTTATTCAAAAGTGACTCCCTATCTCCCCCCCTTAACATGAAGTCGTATGTGTTCTATTGCACTGAACTTGAAACTTTTGATGGAACCAGATTGACATTGTAAAAAGTGGCGTGCCACTGGGTATCTTTCATCTTTGTTGAGAATAGTTCTTACATGTTCTGTAATTCTCTCTTTTACTGTGTATATATATATATATATATATATATATATATATATATATATATATGCTGTATATATAGTTGCATGATGAAGCCACTGTACAAATTCATGGGTGAAGGTTGGGTATCGGGCCAGTGTGGCTTAACCCCTTAATTACCTTTGCGGTTATTATCTGATAAGGTGTTTAAGGGGTTAATTGATATCTGTATGTACTTGCAATGTATTGGCTTTGTATTTGCTATGTATTTTGTGGGCAAGACAAGGATGTCCCTGGCGACGGAGACTTCTTATTGATGAGGTCAGTAGTACTTTATTTATTTGAATATGCTAGTTAATGTTTTTAATAATGGGCAATTAATCTATTATCCATATCTGGATAATAGTTATTTTGCACATTATTGTAGAGTAGGTGTTGGGGGGGGGGGGGGGTGTATGTATTGAATGTATAGGCCAGGTTTATTTTTTTTACATTCAGGGTTTGTTCCGTGGTTCTGCGTGGGACCTCTGGAGACCACCTGCGGGTCTCCTCGGGTATCTCACGGGTATCAGGCTGGTGGTTCCACGGGTGACACATGCGGGGATGAAGCGGTGGCCTCACATCTGTGGGGGCACCGCGGACCCGTAGTCTGCGGGGATGAAGCAGTGGCCTCACATCTGTGGGGGCACCGCCGACCCATAGGTGCGGGGATGATGATGTGTGGTCCCACTTCTGTGATAGACACCGCGGACCCGTAGTGAGCACTCGTGAGTTCCCCAGACCCCCGTGGGAACCACCCGAGGCCCCGCAGACACCTGTGGGTCTGACCCGGGGCTCCCAGATATCCGCGGGCCTACTGTGGGGACCCAATTGTGGCCCACGGTGACCACCTGGGGGCCATGGGGCTGGCGGGACCCACCAGCAAGCCTCTAGAACCTGTTTGAAAAGGGCTGCTGGTACCCTGTAGGTCTGTCAGGTGCCCCGCCAGCCCACCGGGGACTCGCGTGGGGCTGCGTTATGAACCCTGTTTGTAAAATGATAAATCTTGTATTTATGGGGGGGCACAGGGGGTGGGTAATGTATTTAATAAATATAATGATGCTTATTGTGGGTCACTGTATTGTTTTTATTGTGGGTACTGGGGGTGGGGGGTATGTGGGTAGGCCTCCCTTGTGTGTGGATAGTGGGTGAGGGTGGTTAGGCCTCACGGGGTGGGGGGTTAGTGTGGGAGGGTATGTAGGCGTCCCGAGTGGTGGGTGAGGGTGGGTTAACCCCTTAATGACTGTAGCGGTTAATAACTAAAGAAATGTATTTTATTTAACTTGTTAATTTTTTTAAAAGCTTTTTTAACATGTGTATTTTTTTTTGTGGTATATCATTTCTTGCCACTGTATGTATGTATGTATATATGTCTAGAGAGATATATACATACAGGGTAAGAAATGATGTTGTTTTAAAAGCTTGATTTGAAGTGTTTTAAATTAATTTGTCTATGCTGCGTTTTGTGTGTTTAAAGTATTTTAAAATTAGATAGATGTAATTGTTGATATTGTATTGTGTGCTTGTGTTCAGGGTTAGCCTTGGTTTTAAAGTTTGTATTATGTTTGGTACTTATATTTTTTCACATGCTAAATTGTTCTGCTCCAGGCGTGAATTCGTTAATTGTTTCTTTGTTCGGGATGGACTGTCAATTGTTTAGGGATGTAAATAATGATTGCTAATTGATTTTTGTTTACTTGATTGGTTAAAATAGTTTACTTGTTTGGAAGTATTTGTATTTTGCTTGCAATGATATTGTTAACATTCATTTGCAGAATGTATATGGTGCATTGATTTTATGCATCATTTATACAATGTAAATGCAATGTATTGATTGGAATGTGAGGTTTTTCATTGGCATTTGATGATTTAGATTGTAAGATCAGTTAGGATTATAAAAGGAAAGTCATTGTAATGTAGTGTGTCTGTATGGAGAAGTGTTATTTGTAGTACAGTATGGTTTTGATAACCTTTCTACATTTATTTGTATATTGGTTCATCATGTGTGTGTATATACTGTGTATATAGTAGACAGGGTTAAGGGATTGTATCCCTATGAACGGGTCTCAGCTGTCACAGGGTAGAGTGTATATAAGAGGATAATGACCTCTATACACAAGGTATAAGAGCAAATATGAGTGCTGTGGAAACTCAGATAAACCATGTGTAATGGTACATGTAATGGTATATGTGTACTGATGGCGCTGTGTGGCTAGCTCAGGTCTCTATATATGCCATAAAGGTCCCAATCAGGCCCCAACAGAACCAAATAGTACATACCAGAATGATCTTTGTTGTATTCAGTTGGAGTCCCTTTTTCCCTTTGTCCCTTTTTCCCGCACAGCTCTTTTCTTGTGGTGGTGGGTGCATCACGTCAGGAGGAGTAAGCAGAAAGGTACTCCCAGGAGGGGCACAGACGGAGCACTTCCGAATCAGAGAAGGAGGAAGGGGGCTGCATCCAGTGATGTTGAAAAGTAATTTATTTAGTGGTCAAAAAGTACATGTTCACTTTGACGCGTTTCGGGAAATAACTTCCCTTTATCAAAAAGTGCATCCGCGTCTATGCGCATGTCTGTTACTTAAGGAATCCCCTGCCCTCGGAGATGACGTCAGCGGGCCGAAAAATCGCGCGAGTTAGTCAGAGGGACCACCCATTGGCTAGGATCAACACCAATGAGCAGCCTCGCTGAGATCTCGCCCCCCTGTGAACCATGGGACCGGGAACTACCTGAAAGAGACATGTCAGCAAAGGAAAAATACATAACACAATGTGCAATAATCAAAACTAGAATACAATATGACATAAAATTAAAAACACGGATAAAAACCAACAATAAAAATGGAATGGCTGTCTGTAAATTATATGTTGGACAACATATCATGAATATGTAATTACAATATTAATGTCATGACTGTTTGTTGAACTAGACAAACATAACTGGTATTTGCTAAATATATATGTCAAGTTGAGCACAGATCATAGGCAGATAGTCATATATATACATGAATTAATATCTTAAAGTTCTCACTAGATAAATCATTTTGTCAATAGTTTACTTATATATTCATAAACCACATTATGTCAGAATATAACCTAACACCCCCTACATTTGTGAATGAAATATTTGCTGTGTAGATCAAATAAACATCTAGACACATTATTTGAAAATCGAATATGGATCAGAACATAATAAATTACAAGCTGATATGTACAACTAATAAAGACATAAATATCGATCTTAATAACATGTGAAAATGGGACAATGGGAAAAGGAAAAGGATGAAAGGAAAAAGGGGGGGGGGATGGGGGGTGGGAAAGAAGGGGAGGGGAGGGAGGGGAGGGAGGGGAAGGAAAAGGAAAAGACAAGACAGGGGGGGGAGGAAAGGGGGGGGAGGGGGGGAAGGGGAAGACAACAAAAGGGGAGGGGGGGGAGGGAGATGCGAAGGGAGGGGGAGGAAAAGTAGGAGAAATAACAAATCAATAATGACAGGGATTGACAGAGCATTCACTTATGAATGATATTATATAGAAACAAAGTACTTGATGACTTTGTTAACATCTGGGAACCTAGATGAACTATGTAAGAAAGAAAGAAAGAAAGTGTTTGAGTTCCCAGTCCAGATTTATGCCCCTGGGTGCCAGAGACCCAAGGGCATAAATCCAGAACATCTCTCTTTTATTCAAAAGTGACTCCCTATCTCCCCCCCTTAACATGAAGTCGTATGTGTTCTATTGCACTGAACTTGAAACTTTTGATGGAACCAGATTGACATTGTAAAAAGTGGCGTGCCACTGGGTATCTTTCATCTTTGTTGAGAATAGTTCTTACATGTTCTGTAATTCTCTCTTTTACTGTGTATATATATATATATATATATATATATATATATATATATATATGCTGTATATATAGTTGCATGATGAAGCCACTGTACAAATTCATGGGTGAAGGTTGGGTATCGGGCCAGTGTGGCTTAACCCCTTAATTACCTTTGCGGTTATTAGTTGATAAGGTGTTTAAGGGGTTAATTGATATCTGTATGTACTTGCAATGTATTGGCTTTGTATTTGCTATGTATTTTGTGGGCAAGACAAGGATGTCCCTGGCGACGGAGACTTCTTATTGATGAGGTCAGTAGTACTTTATTTATTTGAATATGCTAGTTAATGTTTTTAATAATGGGCAATTAATCTATTATCCATATCTGGATAATAGTTATTTTGCACATTATTGTAGAGTAGGTGTTGGGGGGGGGGGGGGGGTGTATGTATTGAATGTATAGGCCAGGTTTATTTTTTTTACATTCAGGGTTTGTTCCGTGGTTCTGCGTGGGACCTCTGGAGACCACCTGCGGGTCTCCTCGGGTATCTCACGGGTATCAGGCTGGTGGTTCCACGGGTGACACATGCGGGGATGAAGCGGTGGCCTCACATCTGTGGGGGCACCGCGGACCCGTAGTCTGCGGGGATGAAGCAGTGGCCTCACATCTGTGGGGGCACCGCCGACCCATAGGTGCGGGGATGATGATGTGTGGTCCCACTTCTGTGATAGAAACCGCGGACCCGTAGTGAGCACTCGTGAGTTCCCCAGACCCCCGTGGGAACCACCCGAGGCCCCGCAGACACCTGTGGGTCTGACCCGGGGCTCCCAGATATCCGCGGGCCTACTGTGGGGACCCAATTGTGGCCCACGGTGACCACCTGGGGGCCATGGGGCTGGCGGGACCCACCAGCAGGCCTCTAGAACCTGTTTGAAAAGGGCTGCTGGTACCCTGTAGGTCTGTCAGGTGCCCCGCCAGCCCACCGGGGACTCGCGTGGGGCTGCGTTATGAACCCTGTTTGTAAAATGATAAATCTTGTATTTATGGGGGGGCACAGGGGGTGGGTAATGTATTTAATAAATATAATGATGCTTATTGTGGGTCACTGTATTGTTTTTATTGTGGGTACTGGGGGTGGGGGGGTATGTGGGTAGGCCTCCCTTGTGTGTGGGTAGTGGGTGAGGGTGGTTAGGCCTCAAGGGGTGGGGGGTTAGTGTGGGAGGGTATGTAGGCGTCCCGAGTGGTGGGTGAGGGTGGGTTAACCCCTTAATGACTGTAGCGGTTAATAACCGCTATGGTGATTAAGGGGTTAGGGGACATTACTTTGGATGTTTTAATTTTTGTCTCTGTTTTGCAGCAGCAGAGGGGCCATGGGCAGGTGGGTAGTGGGTAGTGGGTGTGGGTGGTTAGGCCTCATGGGGTGGGCCATTGGCAGTGAGGTGCTGCATTATATTTACACGGGATCCCCCTCCCCACATTTACATACACTGCACTCACAGAAACACAGGCCAGGGAGATTAAACAGACACATTAGGGGGAGGGGGCTTTACACAGATTGCAGTCACGGCAGGGAAGTTTAACAGACTCAATAGGGGGAGGGGGGCTTAAACTTTCCTGCCTTGACTGTAATCTGTGTAACAGACACATTTGGGGGAGGGGGCCTTACATAGATTACAGTCAAGGCAGGGAGGTTTAACTGACACATTAAAAATATGTATTTAATGTATTTATTGTTGTTTATGTATTTTAAATACACAGGGGGTGTACTGTATGTTGTTTATTGCAATGTTTATTGGGGGCAAATGTCCCCAATAAACATGCTATTCTGCCTTAACCCTTCATTGCCTTAGCAGCTATCAGCTATGGTAATGAAGCAGCATTTCTGTATTTTAATAATATTGTGCAGGAACTTTGATTTCTGACTCAGGGAACCCCCTGCTCACTGTACAATATTATTAAAAATACATTCATGCTGCTTCGTTACCATAGCACATAGCCGCAAAGGTAAGGAACAATTCTTTATTAATGTGTGTGTTTTATTTATACTGTAGATGTGCAGAGGGTCTCCGGAGCTGAACCGCTGTGGATTTAGGTCCGGGGACCCCCTGCTCCCCGAGATACAGGCCCCTTTAGGGGGTGCCGGTATCCCTCTGCTTGGTTTACATGCCGCGGTCACGTGATCGGGACCCTTAAATGCAGAGGGATACCGGCACCTCATAAAGGGGCCTGTATCTCGGGAAGCAGGGGGTCCCTCGACCTGAAACCAATGCGGTTCAGCTCCGAAGACCCCCTGCACATCTACACTATGAATAAAAATGTATTTAAAATGTATTAATTTATATTCATGTATTTATTTATTTATTTAGATTTATTTATTTATTTTTGGGCGGCTGCTGTGTGTGAATTTTTTTTTATTGTGGGTAGCGGGGGTGGGTGAAGGGGGTATTAGCCCCAATGGTGTTTTTTTAGGGCTTGCGGGGGGGTAGCGGGAGGGGTTAACCCCTTCATGACCGTAGTGGTATTAACTGCTACGGTCATGAAGGGGTTAAGTGCACCCGCAACCCCCCCGCAAGTCCTAAACTCACACCAAGGGCCAAATACCCCCTTCACCCACCCCCGCTACCCATAATAAAGCGGGCATGGCCCCTTTAGGGGGTGCCGGTATCCCTCGGCTTGGTTTACATGCCGCGGTCACGTGATCGGGACCTTTAAATGCAGAGGGATACCGGCACCTCATAAAGGGGCTGTATCTCGGGAAGCAAGGGGTCCCCCGACCTGAAACCAATGCGGTTCAGCTCCGGAGACCCTCTGCACATCTACACTATGAATAAAAATGTATTTTAAATAATTTTTAATGTGCCGATGTTTGCGCAGAGAGAGCAGCGGATCTCTCTCTGCTGCAAACACATCTCGCCCCCGCCGGCCTATAGTATCATTGATGTGCATATACAGTACTGTATGTGTACAGTACTGTATGTTAGGGGTTATAGGGGATGGCTTCAAAGACAACAGCTCGCAAACGCCCCCATGAGTTTTTACACAGCATTGCAGTATTGCAGACAGCGGGAATAAAATGCTTAAATCACAGCCGCGAAAATAACGCAATTCACTCCGGGCGAAAACGACACAAAACCGCACATCACTGGGATATTCTGAAATTCGCGGAGCTAGCCGAGTTAGAATAAAGTTGGTCGCCACTATATAGGCACCCTCTGATGGATACATAATAAGTACCCCAATATTTCCTGATGACAAAAAATAGATTGATCATCAGTCTCACCAATCTAATATTAAGTGGATCACAAAAATGGGGAAGGGCGGGGGACAGATTAGAACTGGACAATGTTGGATAGGTGTCCTTTGGCTTGAGTAAGTGGATGCAATTATTTAGTATCCCTTTAAAGATTTAAATGACTTAAAGGCACCACTTTTATGTTATACCATTCTCAAAGTTCTGAATTATGAGATATACAGGAACATTGAGTCATATATACATCATATACCTCACAATATATTGGCAAAGAGCATTGAATAAGATTTGTCAGCAGGGGAAACATACTGGTGAATCTGGTTTTGGGTGAATCCAAGGAATCCCATAGTGTTGGGTAGCAGTGGGAGAGGACCACAAAGAACAAAGTAAAGGAAAACAAGCTACTGGTTTGTATAGAGTGAGGCACACCAGCCAAAATAAGGTTAACAAGCTTGGAGAAGGTCCCGAAGGAAAAACATCTGTACAGAATAAAAATGAAAAAGGGAGATGAATGTTGTGATATAGAATGGATACTAATAGCCCAGGAGGGAACCAAGCGCAGCCACTGAGTCTTCTGGTGTCCCCTGCAAATATCAACCCTAATGTGCCACCTATCCTTCGACAGGTTGTAGCTAATATGGCTGAGCTTAAAGCAGCAGTTCAAGCAATATTTCACATGTGTTTTTTTGTTTGTTTTTTAATAAATCAGTTCTGTACTGTGTGAACTTACTTGTAGCATTTAAAAAAAATTTTTAAAAGACATTTTTAAAGTTTCTAATGTAGGAAGCATTTCCAAAGGGACAGCCCCCTTCCCTTTCTGGTAGGCTCTGGCTCTTGAGCCCCGTCCTCTCTAGCAGTGAACCACTTGTATCTAGTAACTGCCCAGTCAATCATATTCCAGGACAACATTGCCCACAATGCTGTGCAAGAACTGAATTAAATAACCCGGAGCAAGCAATCGATTACAGGAGAATGGATCGAACAGCATCTAAGCTAATCACTTGTCAATGTGCAGATTGTATTGATGCACATAATGAATGAGAACATTTTATTTTATTTTTATTTTTTAAACGGCAGCTTGAACTGCAGCTTTAATGGAATCAAAATCATGCGATTCCCGACTAGTGTACACCCATCATTTGACTAGATACAAATTATCAGAAAAAGCAACCGATATCTAAATCTTTATTAATCCCATTGGGTGTCATTTAATCTAATCTTCTAATCCAATTAGCCTCTTTTTGTAACAGATCTCTGTTGCCTTCTCTCCGGGGTTTGCCACCACCATTGAAATCTGTGGTGACTAGCATTGTGTCCTGCATGTATGAAATGACATGCCCCACAGAACCTCCAGGAACTTCCTGCGTATTGCTGTCCGATCTTTTCTTTGACTTGTTGGGTGGTCTCTCCCACATATCCCAGTCCACAAGGGCATTTGAGAAGACATACTACATGTATGGAAAGGTATGTGTAGTGTTATTTAATGAGAAAACCTTATCCGGTAGTCGGATAGGGCGAGTTGATTCTGCTCCTGAACATTCCCACATTAGAAGCAGCTACAACAGCTATATGTACCTAGCTTTTGTGTGCTGAAGAATGTCTTAGATGTTTTATGCCCCAAATCTGCCTAAGTGAACCTCTGATATTTTTTCCTCTCTAATAAGAGAAGAGTAGACGAACGGTCAAAACTCAATGTCTTATCATGAGCTAGAAGTGGCCAATGTCAGTTGATTGTGTTTCTAATCCTACCACGCATCGTATTAAAAAACAAAATGAATGAGACATGGTATTCTTGTTTTGCTCTTAATCTCATCAATGTTGCTACTTGAGAGGAGGGAGGATCTAGTTTTTCACTCAGCATTTTTACGCTGTTTGATCAGTAGCGTCTGAGGATAACCTCTTTCAACTGTTTTTGCATGCCATCTAATCCAGAGAGAACCAACTCAAGTGAGCTGATGATCCTTTTGGCCTGGAGAAATTGGTTGTATGCGGGACCCGTAATGGTGCCAGGTGGATGATAGTTCTCATAATGTAACAGATTGTTCTGTCAATGCCCTTGATGTAGATGTGCAACTCTAGTCTCCTTCCACGAATCCGGATGGTGGTTTCCAAAAAATGTATTTTTATTTCATGAAATGCCAGATTGAATGCCATAGTATACAAGGCACCATTAAGGTCATCCACAAAAAACTTCAGTGATGTGACATCTCCCCACCACAGTAGCAAGTCATCATACACCCACACTCCATGAAACTAGGATGTGAATATACAAAATGATTTTCGAAATGATCCATGAAGATGTTGGCGCGACATTGGGTCCCATGGCAGTCCCTTGTCTCTGGATGAAAAATTGGTCTTTGAATAGAAAATAGTTTTCCCTGAGAATGATACTCAATATATCCAAAATTAAAATGCGTTCCCTCGGTGTGAATACATCATGAGAGTCAACAGACATTTTGACAGCAGCTATGCCATCCGTGAGGGATTGATGTATAAAGACCATTCACATTGAGGGTTAGGAGTAATGTCTGCTCAATAATATCCACAATTGTCTTTATCTTTCTAAGGAAATCAGATATTTCCTTAACATATGACCTGCAACTTACGACAAGTGGTCTAAGTAACTTGTCTAAGAATATTGCTGGGGGTTGGAAAATGAACTCAGTGCTTGCCACAATGGAGCGGCCCAGCGAATGTGAGAGATTTGTGTGGATCTTAGGGAGAGTGTATATCTCAGGAATAACTGGTCCCTAGATGAACCATTACTCAGGCTAACCAGGGGGCCTTGAAACATTACCAGATGGGTTTTCTTTTTTTTAACACTGTCTGCTTATCTAGTTTTCTGAGTATTATTATATAGTTGCTATTTTTAATCTTTTATACATGCCTAGCCATGCAACAGCCCACAACAAATGATCTTCCCCTGAGAGACTGAACATTAATTTTACAAATCCATTTGATGTAACTCTTGGAGCCTGGAGAAAGGGGATGTAATGAAAGGCACACCTGTGAACACGTGACTTGTATATGTGACAAGGGTTAATAGAGACAGCTATCTAGCTGGCCCATTTTTTACCCCTGCAGGGTCCCTCAAATGTGTAATATCTCCCCTCAATCCATCAAAATATACGTTAAAATGCTTCCGCCACCAAACATTAATGTCAAGTTGTACTTTCAGTGGTGTTGTTCCCTGTTTTCCAAGAAAAATATGTAATTAACACATACAAATCTATTGTAGCAAGATTGTCCGAAGAGTAAATCACTCTCTTCAAAAATGTGCAAAGTTAAATTAGAGCGCAAAAGACAATACTTATTCAATTTAAAATGTAATATACAACAATTGTGCAACAACAAAGCTAATTAGAAAATATAAGGTAGCAAGAAACACTGTACAGTATATGCACAGTTTCATAAAGTAAAAAGAGGAAACATAGAAAATCTATCTTTTGTTACCACCTAACATTTACCAGATTCCTCAAATGGTCTTGAGTTGAAAATAAGAGATTTCATATCACAGCATTGACACCCCCTTACTTAAAAATCTAAATTCATATTCTAAATGAATGGTTTTTATCCTAAAATTTTCTCCATTGGAAATAGGACAAAACCCCTCTTCTAGGCGTGTCCACAACACCCCCTCGTCAATCTGCTGTGATACCTTTATGGCTTCAGGAAAAAAGAAAGCTTCCCTTTTGAATTAAAGCATGCCTGAATATCGAAACATGCTCATAACTTAATTTCTAGAATACATAGATGAATGCTACCCAGTGGGGCTTTTGTATAATAAAAATAAATACTTAGATATCAATCTTGATGTGATGAATGCTAGGATTGAGAGACAAATTGATATCGGTCCTTTGCACACCCACAATCGTGGATTGTTTAGCAGTATTTAATGTCTGATCACAAATGTTAAAGATATATTTGTAATTCTCGTGAATAGTTGTCAGATCCCCGATATCTTTATATTTAGTAAATTTACACAGACATGGGCCGTCTTCCTGGCCATACCCTCTGGCATTCTCCAGAACACCTTGTTTCATATGAAGGAAAGAAAGAAGAAAAAAGAGCACAATCGTGAAGCAAGTTCACAACACAATGCTTATATCTGTAGATGGTGAGATATGCACTTACATTTCAGTGCCTGTCTCAGGCATGTAAAGGTATCTTTAGGCGTCCTCATCACCAGGAAGTCATCACAATTAATAATGTGTATTTTATAAGGGATACTCCATATTGATTAATAAAGTCAAGTTATATTGAAATATTCACATAGCTATTCTGCTGGTCACCTTTGCCCCACATATGCCCTATCTATGTTGGCCAAGGGCCTGGAATGTGGTCAGAAGACAGTCCTTGAAGTCTGAACAGAAAGTCTGAACACATACGTACTTATATACGTACTTATATACGTACGTTATTTCTCATTATCCTGTGTCAATTTCTCCGAATTTTGTAGACAAGGAGATAATGCCAGAATATTGGAAGCAAGTTCTGTACGTCAGCTTGTTTTGCTGCTTGCCTATATAAACTGTCTGTACACATGAAATAAACAGGAGAAAGTAAAGAGCTTGTTCTGACCTGTTTACTTGATCCTCCGAGCACGTTCGTCTTTTCCTGATTACTGCACTTTAGAGAGTTGATGACCTCTCGAGAGGGTCTATCCGAGTGAAGGGGAAGGTCCATACTGAATGGAGTAAAGGACGAATTTTACATTCAAAATACTTCTTTTTTTCAAGGTTCTGCTTTTATATAAAATATCAGGAATGTGATTTCACAACACAGTATTAAAATATGTGCACAGACCAGTTCATGATGTTCAGCAACCTCCGGTGTCCGCGACAGTCACTTGTCGAACTAGTCGGCATTCTACGTCACTTCCGGTTCCTGGTGCTTCAGGGAAACTGGTCCTCCCGGCAACCCTACGCATTTCAATGGTGATCCGTCTTTGTCAGGGGTAAATAGTAAGTTGTTTTTTAAAATAAATCTGTTATTAGAAAATACTTGTAACTTTTTTTTTTTTTTTTAAACTCTGACATTTTTCATTTATTATAAGATAACACACATTTTTTGTTTCTATAGCAACCATTTACAGAGTCACATCCCCTTCCTATTCTGAAACAGGCACCGTCACACCCCTTTTTGAGCCCTGTCCTCTCTCTAGCAGTGCACCAATTGTATCTAGTGACTGTCTGGTCACATGATTTTCCATAGAAAAACAACCGTGTACAAGCTCCAAGAGTTTAGGTCAATAATGCCTTAGAAAGTAATAATGAATAATATAAGTTCAAAGGAGTTGACACCAGAACATGTGGGTTGAAGGGCTGTATAATAGCAGAATGAATGCAGAATGATGGGGGTAACAAGGAGGGCTAAACACAGTGGGGACAAACCATTAGTGAAATTGACTACTCAGTCTCCCTAGCCCCGGCTATGCCCGGTGTGGAGTACGCTTTACTCATGATAGGAACACCGCCATGCTCCCCTTCCTTCCAGCTGCAGCCCTGACACTACCAGAAGCGCCTCCCTTAGACATCCGGTGGTGAACGCTGGTCCTCTCCCGTGACGATAGGAAAAGGTAAGGATCGATTGTCCATCCGCTCCGTGGAAAAAATGGTAGGTACTCACCAGCAAAGAGGTTGTGACAGGAGCTTTGTGACAGGCTATGAATAATACACCACCAAAGATATAACTGGGTTGAACCGGACGAGACTTAGATATGACAAAATATAATTTATTCCTTGAAAATGGTGAACACACGAGATATACAAATAACAGACAAAATATCGACACTTACTTAAAGGTTAGGACAAGAAAAATATCAGGATACAGGATGGGCAATTTCTTCCATAATTCAGTTTCAGATGAAGACATCACAGCAATACATGCAGATCATGAAGACACATGAAAGACACATGAAGACATTTGAGTAAGGGGGGACACTGACTTATATACCATTTCAACCCTTCTCTTACACTCAAGGCGCTGAGCTGTCTAGCAAAAATCTCTTTGAAGGAGATTTTGGCTTCCCTGTAAGTGTGAAGACCGACACTTAAAAAACACTCAGCCCCTTTGTTCTTGCCCTTAGCATAAACAATCAGGACAGTTAGCTTTTGATCACCAGGCTATGCTAATTCTTGCAGGATGCTCTTCCTGCCTTATTTAACATAGCAGATGGAGTCTGCATTTTTCAGAGCAGATCCAAAACCCCATAGACATTTTAATACCTACACATATTAAAATACCCGTTTCTGGTAGGTCCAGCGGGTCCAAACTTTCCAGACTTTAATGCCGGAAGTGGTACACTATATGGTCCAAATTTCAGCCCGCTACGACCTTCGGAACCGGAGTTATACAAATATCACATAAACCGTTTCAAATTTTATTATAAAAATCTCCGCTAAAAAGAAATCTCAGCGTTTCACTAAATCTCCATTGAAAACAACGGGCTAAGCCGCCATGGGTTTCAATGGAGCAACTCCGCCATTGTAGTCAATGGAGTTTCCCGCCATAGACTTTCAATGGAGGAACCGCCGCCATTGAAGTCTATAAGAAAATCCACAAATCTTTACCTTCGTCCACACTCTGTCTGGTTGGTCTGAGAGGGCTGGGAAGGGGCATGCATTAAAGCCAGAACCTTGGCTATATGCCACCCAAATCCCATCTGGTCATTCCAGAACCGGAGATATGGACTTACACATTTCAACATTTTACACTTAGTTGTTTTTTTGCCATGCGGCTTTTCCCCATTGGAATCAATGGCTGGCGCCACCATTGACAATGCATGGCGCCCGCCGCCATTAGATTCAATGGTGCGACCCTCCTTCTCCGCTCGACCCTTTACGGGGGTCCCTCATTCCCGGACCCGGTGTGGATCGTGTGTGGGGGTTCCTAGGGGTTAGGGACAAAGAGAACTTTATTCCCAGGGGCCCTAGAACCCTAGATTCCCACACCAATTGTCGTTGAACTTGACCGTAGTATTTAAACTCTTTTAAAAGACATTGTATCCGCTTTTGCGGTCTGCGGTTTGGATGGCTGCCAACCTGTTCCTCGAGGCCGGCGTTGAGGAATCTCCATTGAAGTCAATGAGCCCATTGACTTACAATGGGAAACCGCCGCTCCTCCTCTCGGACGCCACCTGCTGGTCGTCGCTGGAAAACAGGTCCAAAACCGCTACCTCTGATATTAGAAAGCATGGAGGCTCAATGACGACCTATGGACGGCTGCAAAATGGAGCCTGAAAAGGCGGGAAAATTACACAACGGGCTATAATCACTATTTTAACATTAACCCCTTCCCTCCCGCATCAACCCTAGTGTATGTGTGAGTGCAAACACCAGGATAACACAATACATTTACACAGGGGGATAAACATTTGGATATTGAAGCAAGGCAAAACACATTACTGGACCTCAGTCCAGTTAACCCCTTGCTTCCCAGGTGAGAGTAGAGGGTGGCCAAATGGGGTGTAACCCCTTTAATCCCGGGCCAAACCCTCTCTATCTTGACAAAGGTTAAAAAACTTCTTTATTAAACTACATAAAAAACAAAAAAAAACAGACAGCACAAACTACTCTCCCATGCGTTTCACGCCCACTATGGCGCTTTCTCAAGGAGTGACGAGATAGGGGAGGTCCTGTGTTTAGCCTCTGTGTTTAGCCCTCCTTGTTACCCCCATCATTCTGCATTCATTCTGCTATTATACAGCCCTTCAACCCACATGTTCCGGTGTCAACCTTTTTTAAGGTCCTTTAGGCCTTTTTTTTCATTCACTTTTTATTTTTTCATTACATTTTTAACATTAGAATTTTCAGTGTTCTTTTTCTTACGTTTTTCCCCTTTTTTCTTTTTCATCATTACTGGCATTATCACATTGCAATGGAAGTTCAGTCATCAGGTTCCTGTTTTGATCAAGAAAAACCTGCACAGTTTGCTTTTAACTATTCAGATCATACTGCAAGATTTAAGAAAGCAGGTTCAGTTTTTGACAAAGATAGTGGTTTAGTATGTGAAGCAACTGAAGACCTTAAACCTCATTTCTTTAGATTAGAAAATTACATCACACAGGATTTGAAACTTTGGTGGGGCTTGATCTCTTTAGAAAATTATGTTAAAGACAAAAGGATACCACGTGGTTTGCGAATTAAGAAAGCACCTTTGTTTGGGTTTGATGATAGGGACTTTGAGGCACAATGGATTAAGATCTTGGATCACTGTTCTTTTAAACTCATTGAATTAATCATACAACGTAAACTTAAAGAGAAGTCTATTGCTGAAAAACAAGTCAAAGAGCTTCAAACCAAATTACTTGCGTTTACACATATTGAAAAGTTCAATGAGATGGATACTAAATTAGCCCAACGTGTTAATAACATAGAAAATAGCATCATGCTGGCAAAACAAAATAAATATGAACGCGACAAAACAGATTATCTTAGAAACCAAATCTATATCTGGCAAAGACCAAAAAGGTCGAAATCTCCTGCAAAAGGGAAAAATACACCAAATAAAAAACAGGAAAATGAAAATAAGTCACAAAATCCTATGAAATCTATTTTGAGGAAATCGCCCAAAACAAGCTATCAAATAGGAAAAAGCTTTGAATCTGACCTGTCCGATAATGAATTTGTGGGTCCTAGTGTCTTTTTTTCAGAAAACGAATCAGCAGTTTCCTCAGCAGATGAAAAATGTCAATCAACTTTCCAATCCAAGACAACATCTAACAAACAACCGTCAAAAAACGGAGAAGGAGAAGGAGAAGGAGAAGATCCAGACATAAACTGCTGGTCAGTTCCTTCAAAGAAAATGAGGTACCAGAGTTAGAAGAGACAAATGTAATTAACATCTCGAAACACATTTTAAGCAAATCAGAAATAGAAGTTCTTGATCTTGGACTTACGTTTGCACCTAGTAAAAACTTTGAATTATTCTCTACTACCGTAGACTTATACAAATTCACAAGAAAATTATCTTTAAAAAGATTTTTTAGACAAAAATAAAATAATGTTGATTCAGGTGGTATTCTCAGTCAAGAACTCATATGTCTGACACAAGTCCTATTTTTGATATTAATGCTCAATTATCATTTAAAGAGCAGTGTCACCTACAAGATTTATCTGAACTGTTATTTGAACAAGAACAAGTTTGTGAAGATTCTATGCAGTACTTTTTGGGAAGAAAGGACACTGGTCTAAAAAGGCAGTCTACATTCTGTCCTACATTTCTAAGAGGTCATGCTATTGATGTCTTTCAAGCATCAGTACAGAGAGATCTAAGACTTTTGTCACAAGGCATTTCTACGGCCAACCGTAATAGACAACCCACTACTAATCTTACCCATGACCAACGTAATGCAATAAAAAGCATTCAAAGTAACACCGCTATTATAATTAAAAAAGCAGATAAGGGAGGTGCAGTGGTGGTTGTTGATTATGATTATTATATCAATGAGGCTTTACGTCAGTTAAGTGACCATGATTCTTATGTATTGTTAAAATCAGATCCCACTCTTGCCTTTTCACATGAACTCAACGAGCTCTTGGATTTAGGCAAAATATTACAAGTATTGTCAGTTAATGAATTTGAGTTTCTAAAATGTAAACATCCTGTTGTCCCAATCTTTCATCACCTACCCAAAATACATAAATCTCTCTTTGCCCCTCCAGGAAGACCCATTGTTTCAAGCATTGGGTCTCTTGGTGAAAATCTATCGATTTATGTTGATCATTATTTACAGCCTCTGGTCTCTTCTCTCCCCTCTTATCTTTTGGATACATCCCATGTACTTTCTATCTTTTCAGAGTTCACTTGGGCACCTCATTACTTGTGGGTCACACTGGATGTGACCTCGCTTTATACCAGTATTTCACACACACATGGTCTTAATTCTGCACGGTTCTTTTTAGAGACTTATTCTGAACTTGCACCGGCACATATCACCTTTTTACTTGATAGTATCTCTTATTTACTCACACACAACTATTTCATGTTTGCGGGTATTTTCTATCTCCAAACGCGTGGCACTGCAATGGGAACATGCTTTGCCCCCTCTTATGCCAACCTTTTTATGGGTTGGTGGGAGCAGAGCCACGTGTTTGTAGATGGGAACCCCTACAGACATCTTATAGTTTCTTATCACCGGTTTATAGATGATCTCATTTTAGTTTGGCAGGGCCCTATCACTCAACTGCATGCCTTTATTCTTCACCTCAACACTAACCCATACAATCTTTCATTCACTTCTCAGCACCATCACCATCACATCTCTTACCTTGATCTCTGTTTATATGTTGATTTAGATATGAGTCCATACTGACATATACAGAAAACCCAAAGCTTGCAACACATTACTACATGCTACTAGCTCCCATGATAAAAATCTATTTAAAGTTAGACCTCGGGGCCAATTTTTACGCATTCGCAGGAACTGTTCTAACATTGAGGATTTTGAAATTAGATCGTTGGAGATGATCGAGAGATTTGAGGCTAGAGGGTATGATTCTATTATTCTTCAAGAGGCCTATCAAAGTGCAAAATCAGAACCCAGAGACAACTTGATCCAACCACGGGGTACCATTTCTAAGAGTAAACATAATAAAAATTTACAAAGAACTAAAGAGAACAACCAACTGCCACCTTTCTTTATCACAAGGTTTAGCAACCAGGCTTACGATATTAAATAGATTATCAAAAAATATTGGTATATCTTGGCCACTGACCCTTTTCTTAAGGATATGGCGACACATGATCCAAGAATAATTTTTCAAAGATCTGTAACAATGGGCAATTTACTTTCACCGAGTGTGCCTAAATTGACTTTGAAATCAAGTAAGTATTTTTCCCAAATCTCATTGGTTGCTATCCCTGTCACCATTGCAAAATGTGTAGATATCTTATTAAGGCCAAAAAAATTTCAGGGTCTGATAGTACTAGGGTGTTTAACATTTTGTCATGTATAACCTGCAATATGGATCATGTTATCTATATGCTCTTGTGTGGTTGTAACAAACGGTATGTGGGTTTAACCACAAGACCGTTGAAGCAACGCATACTTGAGCATATGAGATTGAACATCAAAATAGATCAGCTACACCCAGTATCGAAACATTTTGATATTTGCCAGAAAGGGAGTCTGACTAACTTTAAATGTGTTGCACTGGAATCTGTCAAGCTGCACCTTAGGGTGGGAGATAGGGGTAATTTGCTTCATAGACGTGAGGCATTTTGGATATTCACACTTAATACTTTAGTACCCAATGGGTTAAACATTGATTGGGATTTAAAAAAATTTTTATAGGTTTTTTATGAATTCTGTAAATGTTATTTTTTATGGATATTGATTTTTTTTTCATTATTTCATAACATTAAGTTAATCAAATGTAATCATAGTTGCATATTATTATGGTTTTTTGATATCTTTAGGATTCATCTAATTCTACTGTGACTATTGAGGGATAAGTTTTGGTTACTATTAAAATTACCCAATTTAACCCATTTAATGCTTTCCCCATTTTTTAATTCATTGTCTCTACCCCCTATCCATAGTGTCCTTTATAGATTCCAGTTATAGTTATATTATTATTTTTGCCATTTTTTGATGTTTCTGTCTGTCTTTATTTTTCCATTTACTATGCTATTTATTATGCAATTTTTTGTTATGGTTAAACTGTTATTGAATGCTTTTCAGTTTTGATTGTCCATTTTGATTCATCTATACCAATCCACGTGTAGGATTCATGATAGCGTTTTTTTCTATTAACTACATACTAATGGCACATTAGCTTTATTTTTTTCAACAAAAAGTTTTTATTGGGACATGTTACAGGTCAAACATTGTCTAACAACCCATTGTCTTATATAAGTGATCATGGTCACATTTTCTTTATTGTTGCCAAACTGAACAACTTATGACGCACAGGGAAAGACGACAGACACACGGGACAGACAGGACGAACACAGGGGGGGAGGGGGGAAGGGGAGGGGGAAGGCCGGGTGAGGGGCATCTCCTGGTTGTGTTCTTCTATCTCCGATGTCGTCCCTTTGCAACGTGAGACCTTCTATGGAAACCCTACTTACGTCCTACGTCCTCCCTACCGGTACCCCTCTCCGTAATTGTCAGTGCCGCTACTTTGGTGGAGAATGCATCTTGATCTATCAAAGCAGAATATTGGTGGCATTCACCCCTGGGATGTCCGAATGGTCTAGCCATGGGGCCCAGACTTTTAGAAAATTTGTGCCGGTGTCATTGACCAGACTCGTCAATTGCTCCATCCGGCAAACATACCAAATCCTGTTCCTAATTTTCGTCATTGTGGGTAAATCTGGCTGCTTCCATTGTGCTGCGAGTTCGCACCTCTTGGCTGTTGCAAAATGTGCAATCAATTTTTGTGCCGGTCTGCTTAGCCCCCGGGTGCGCCTGCTCAGCAGGAACAGCCAGGGGTCCAAGGGGACCGGTTGTCCGAGAATCCTCTATAGCCAATCCTGGATTTCCTCCCATAAAGGAGCCACTTCGGTGCAACCCCACAGCAAGTCTGCATGTTCCCCACATTGTTTGGGGCACAATGGGGGGTAATCTTTTACAAACTTTGCTAATCGTATTAGGGTAAGGTACCACCTCATTAGGACCTTATATGCATTCTCCTTCAAAGTCATGCATATCGAGCTTTTAGCTGCTGCTAGCACTATCGAGTCCCAGTCTTCGTCTTCCAGTGTCTCCCCTAAGTCCGATTCCCATGCGTGTCTATAACTCAGTTTAGTGTTGTCGTCAGTTCCAGGGCAGACCACCCCTCGGAATATCCGAGAAGTAAGTCCCGTGGTGTCCGTACCTCTTGAACACAGCTGCTCAAAATTTGTATGCCGAGGGCGTTTAGGGATCTTGTTGTAGAATGCTCTTATCTGGAGGTATCTAAAGAATTCAGAATTTGGCATCCCGCTTTCAGATTTAATTTGATCAAAGGATTTTAATGTAGTAGCAGATGTAGTAATTTCGTAAGGCCCTTTGTTTTCCAAGCCATTAAGTTCTTGCTCGGCAGGCCCGGAGCGAAATCAGGGTTCCCTACAAACGGGGTCATGAGCGTGTGCTGGGTGGTAAGAGCACACCTATATCTGGTATCCTCCCAAATTGCCAACGAGCTCCTCAGTGCCGCCAGCGGCTCGCCTATAGTCGTGTGGACCTTTTTTGGTAGCCAGATTAAGTCCTGTAACTCTACAGGGGCGCTACATGCCCTTTTTAACTCGACCCATCTACGGAGGCCAGATGGCATGTGCCATTGTATAATTTGGGTTAATTGTGCCGCTCTGAAATAAGCTATCAAGCAAGGTACTCCAAGTCCTCCTCTTACCGTTGGTCTCATTAGCGTACTAGACTTGATGCGTGGTTTTTTATTACCCCAGACAAATTTCACCATGGAGGACTGTAACCGGAGGATGTCATCCCTGGCCACCTGCACCGGGAGGGTCTGGAAAAGGTACAGGATTCTGGGGAGGATGTTAATCTTAAAGCTCTGGATCCTGCCGATCCATGAAACTGCGTAGGCCGACCAGAGCCTGAGATCCTCCGTCAGAGTCCTTATCAGTCTGGGGTAATTGGCTTTATAAAGGGCGCTAAAGTCTCTGGTAATATTGATACCGAGATATTTAATGGAGGAGGCTTGCCATTTAAAGTTAAAATTTAGTTCGATCAATTTCTCCGTGACCTTTGGCAGGTTTATATTTAGAGCTTCTGATTTGGTTTGGTTAATTTTGAAACCCAAAATCTTATTAAATTCATCCAGCAAGCTAAAGACATTCGGCAGAGAGGTAAGGAGCTTTGACAACATTAGAATGATGTCATCTGCGTACAGGGCCACTTTGTGTGACTGCTCTTGGATTTGGATGCCTGTTATGTCTGGGCTGTTACGAATATGTGCCGCCAAGGGCTCTATGCATAGTGCGAAAATAAGTGGGGACAGGGGACACCCCTGTCTGGCGCCACTCCATATCGGGAACTCCTCCGAAGGGAAGCCCTGGTGCCTGACCTTCGCCTTCGGTTCTCGATAGAGAGCTAGAATGGCGCCCATCATTCTCCCCCTTATGCCAAACTCCCCAAGTGTCTCTTTAAGATAGGGCCAATCAATTCGGTCAAAGGCTTTTTCGGCATCTAAACTAAGTGCCATAGACGGGATATTGTGTCTTTGCGCTAAATTAATTCAGTCTATGATCTGTCTAGTGTTATCAGCTGCCTGCCTCCCGCAGATGAACCCTACTTGATCTGGGTGGACCAGCCGGGGCATAACCTTGTTTAGGCGGTTAGCCAGCAATTTAGAGAAAATTTTAGTGTCCGAATTGATTAATGAGATTGGGCGGTAACTTTTGCAGTCAGCTGGGTCCTTCCCTGGTTTGGGGATCACTGATATAGACGCTTGTAGCATTTGGCCGGGTATGGGGGCACCTTCCAGAAATGAGTTAAACAATCTAGTCAGGTGAGGTACCAACAGTTTCCAAAATGTTTTGTAATATAGATTAGAGAAGCCATCGGGGCCTGGGGCTTTTGATGACTTCAGTACTTTGATTACCTCAGATATTTCCTCACCCGAAAAATCTTCCTGTAGCGCGTCCCTTTCCGCTCTGCCCAGTTTGGGCAGGTTTGCTCCTTTTAGAAATGTCTTTAGCTGTGTACGAGTAGTCTCTCAATGGGAGACCTTAGTCCCGTCATAAAGGGTCTCGTAATAGGTTTTAAATTCTGCCACAATTTGGTTAGGATCAGAAGTGAGGTCACCTTTACTTGTTCTAATTGCCTGGATATGAGAATTACGGTTTATGTTTCGCAGTTTATTGGCAAGCGGGGTATCTGGCTTGTTTGCTCATTCATAGAATTTCTGTCTGGTCCAAGTCATCTCCTTCTCAGCTCGGGAGGACATCAGTAAAATTAGTTTTGTTTTGGTATCCAGCCATGCCTTAAGGGTCTGTGCCTGTTTATTTTGTTTATGTAGGGCGGATAGGGTTGTCAATTCAGACTGTAAAGTATAAATTTTTCGCTCCCTTTCTTTCTTCCGCCTACTCGCAATCCCAATGAGTTCACCTCTGAGTGTCGCCTTATGGGCCTCCCAAAGGGTAGATTGAGACGCCACGCTACCGACGTTCTCAGTAAAATATTCCCTGATTTTTCCCCCTACCGTTTGTTCCACCTCGGGGATTTTAATTAATAACTCATTGAGTTTCCAGATCGCTCCTGGCCTGTCCAGTCCAAAATCGGTGCACCGCAGCTCTACAGGTGCATGATCAGACCATGAAATATCATGGATTCCCGTATGGGAGATCTGCAAAACCATTCTATTGGACACAAAGAGGTAGTCTATCCTGCTGTAGCGGTCGTGTGGATGTGAGTAAAAGGTGTATTCTCTTTCGCCTGGGTGCTTCTCGCACCAGATGTCGACCAGACTATTAGCTCTGAGGCCTCTAACCCAAGCCGCTCTGCTTTGCGGATTTTTACGTCCGCCTGGGGCGCATCTATCTGTGTGTGGGTCCAGTGTGTGGTTGAAGTCCCCTCCCAATATTATGGCACCTTGCGCTACTCTGTGTAAGGTCATGAAAAATCTATCAAAGAAGGTATCAGCACGGTCACTGGGGGCGTAAACATTTGCTATGGTAAGGGGTTGTCCGCGAATTGTCCCCACAACTATCATGAACCGACCATTAGCATCTTTCTTAGTAAGTTTAATGTCTAGTGTTAGACGATTGTGCATCATGATCGCGATCCCTCTCTTTTTTTTGTTGGCTGATGCTGCTACCCAGGTTTGGTATCTGCTGTCTATATATTTTGGGGAATTGCTCTTGGAGAAGTGTGTCTCCTGTAGGAGGATAATGTCAGGGCTTGTTTTTTTGTAATCCGTCATGGCCAGACGTCTCTTATGTGGGCTATTAAATCCTTTCACGTTATGTGAAATTACTGTGAGGTCCCTACCCATTGGTGTTTTTCAGGTGTAGCTCTGTGATGGGACTTGGGGTGCTGACCCAGATTCCTCCAGGTGTCTGTCGGCATCGAAGGCTCCTGATGTTGTCGCGTGCTCCTCTGGCCTGCGTGCGGGGGAAACAAGAGGGTACATATATGGGGAACACTGGGAAAACACTAAGACAACAACAAATAAAACATTCAGTGTACCACCGGGGTTGGATCCCCGTGGTCACCTGAATTGCCCCTCCTGGGGGTCCGGTCTGGGCCTGCCTTGCTCTGAACGTGGAAGCGAGCTCCTGGCCCATGTTTACCGGCCCAGGTCTTGCGCGGATCTCCTGGGGGCTGTTCCCCAGGAACCCGCGTGGAGTCCCATGCCGACGGTGGGCGTAACGCTTCCCGCCCCCGGCTTTGAACATATTATCACAAAAAACATAGTTAACATCAATATCTGCAACAACATTGCTGCCTGACTGCGCCTCCCCCTTTAACCAGCGCTATCCCTTTAGTTGACTTTGAGCTTGTCCCTCTTTTCATTTCTTTCCTTTCAGCCAGCCTTCAGTGTCTGCCCGTGATTAGTCATCCCCTCTGTCCCTTCTCAAGCTGTCCTAGTGCAAACTAGGCTAGGACGCCGCTGCGGTCCTCCCACTTATTTTTACTCTCGAGCTGGTTGGTATTTCGTGCTAGGTCTAAGTGGGAGGCTGTTCCCTACTATCTCCTCTACTTGTGAGGCCCATGCTGCCCGGCCGTAGGGGGGCGATATATGACCCTACTTTACTTGTACCAGGGACCTAATCTATCGCTCCGGCCATAGGGCCTTATGCCTCACTGTATCAGCGCTGCGTCTTGTCCTTGGCTCTCCTAGTGCCCATGCCAGTCCCCCTCTCGTCGTTGCCGGTGATCCGACCGCTCTGCCCCTCCAGCCATCTCTTCCGGTGTCGGGTATAGTTTGCCCCAACCAAGATGGCCGTCTTGCTATATCCGGTGACGTCCATCCGGTTGTCTTCATTCGGCCGCCGGACGTCGACGGAAGTGGGTGTCATCTGGTGCAGTCTTCCCGCGCAGGATGCTTCTTCATCCGGCAGGAGACAGCAAGCCCGCCAAACCTCCTGGCATCTCCATTCTCAGGTGTGCGTTTCACGGCGTGCTTCCAGGGTCCCGACTTTTCCGTCAACTGGCTTTTAAGGTAAGCGCAGGGGTGGCATTGCCGCGCAGGGCACCGCAAGCTTCGCTGAGCGTTGTGACACTGTTGGGGCCCTCAGTGGGTCGCCGGGGGCTGGCTGAAACCCTATGTTCCGTCGCCCTCATCATTGAGGGGTATTAGCGCCATTTTGGGAGTAACGTGCGCTGCAACTGCAGCAACCAAACCGGGGTAACAGTCATTTTATTAGTTTATGTAAAGGTTTATTATTTCTTCACTCCTTTTCCACTTCCGCTCTTCCCCTGTTCTTTTTGGAGGTGGAGGCTTGTTGCCAGTCTGTGTCTGGCTCTGGGTCTCGTCGGGGAGCAGATGCCTGACCCTCCTCTACTCCGCGTTTTCGGAGGAAGTCAGGGCCCTCCTCGGGTTCCTTCATGGAGATGGCCTTCCCATTCCTTAGGACCAGCAGTCCGAATGGGAAGGTCCATCGGTAGCGGATGGCCCTGTCCCGTAGCAGTTTGGTAATGGGCTGCAGTTTCTTGCGCCGGGCCAGGGTTATGGGGGACAAGTCCTGATACAGCTGGAGGGAGGCCCCCTCAAACTTGCAGGCCCCCTCCCCTCTAGCTGTTTGGAAGATTGCTTCCCGCGTGCGGAAATAGTGTATGCGGGCTAGTACGTCCCTCGGTTGATCATTAGCCGCCGGCCGGCTCCGGAGGGCCCGGTGGCAGCGATCCATCATTAGCTCTGTAGCGGGAACATCCGGGAGCAAGGTGGTCATCCAACGAGTTATGAAGTCCATTATTTCTGTGACCTCCTCTGAGGTGCCGCGTATGCGGATATTACTGCGGCGATCCCGGTTCTCAGAGTCCTCTTGCCGGTCCGAGATCTGGGCCTGTAGGTAGTTGGACCGCTTCTCCGCTTTTCGAACTGTAGTAGTGACAGCTGCCATTTTATCCTCTAGTGCTCCCGTGCGCTCTCCCAGGCCCTGAACCTCCTTCTTAAGTTCCTGGATTTCTGCGCGGAAGAGCGTCTTCATGCCGTTGTAGAGGCGATCAAAGTCGCACCTCCGTACGGGTAGCTGCTCCGGTGCCTCTTCCGCGTCCTCTTCTCGCTCTGACTCAGAGCCCGCAGCAGAGCCCGGCGCCATTTCTGCTCTGGCTCCCCGTGTCGTCGCTCGGCTCAAATATTTCCTTAAATTGCCGGTAGTTTTCTTTTTTGAGGACTGCGGGGCCATCTCGGCCGGTTCTCCGGTTTATGCAGGGGAATTGCGAAGGCAAAATTAGACTTTATTGCAGTTATTAATGCTTTATTCTTGCGGCGGGGGTAGGAGCTCTCAGGCTAAGCAGCTACCCACCTCACCATCGCGCATGCGCCTCGGCACATTAGCTTTTGTTTAATGTGATGTGCTTTGTTCTTTGTCACTTTTAATTAACTTTTATTGGGTGAGTTCTGCTACTCATTCAAGTTGCCATTATGTATATATTATTGGACTCAAATATTGTCAAGCATATCATTTCTTTATTTACTTTATTTTTCTTTTTTCTAAGAGTTAAGTTTTTCTTGTTGTTGCTTTCTTTTGAATGGAAGTTTTCTTTCCTTTCTCTTTACTTCTTTTTTCCTTTTTCTTCCTCGCCTTTCTTTTCTTTTCTTCCTGCAAGACAAGATTAATTAATTATTTAAAACAGCTGTCTTACATGACGGGGAGTGTGTTAAATACCCAGGACCTCCCCTATCTCGTCACTCCTTGAGAAAGCGCCATAGTGGGCGTGAAACGCGTGGGAGAGTAGTTTGTGCTGTCTGTTTTTTTGTTTTTTATGTAGTTTAATAAAGAAGTTTTTTTAACCTCTTTGCTGGTGAGTACCTACCATTTTTTCCACGGAGCGGATGGAAAATCGATCCTTAACTTTTCCTGTCGTCACATTTTCCACACTGAACTTTGCATCTTTGCATCTTTGCATCTTTGGTCCTCTTCTGCCGCACTCACAAAAATTTAGTGAAACCCTGACCCGAATCGTTGCCGATGGATCACAAAAGAACGGATCAATTGGCAACTTAGCTAATTACTTATCATTGTGTGGATTGTATTGATGCACATATTAGAGGGGGGAGAGCGCAGATTGGACTGCTTCTTTAATACTGGGCCTTTGTGTAGCCCTTAGACTTTCTGCCGTTCCTAATTTCATACCAGTTGCTTAGGCCGTTAAGGGCATTTTTTCACAAATGAAACTGACTTGTAAGTTATTGTAAATATATATGGTGCAGATGTAGAGGCTTGCAAAATGTTTAATTATAGTAATTTAAAATCTTTAAATGCATCTAAAATTACATTGCAATAAGCTTTTGACTTTTCTACTCATAAATCTTTTCTGATCTGGCCCTGGAGAGAGAGTTAAAACGCCACGCTTTAATGCATTGCTCTAACGCAATGTCTTGATCTTCTTCAAATGACCTCCTGCTTTCATTTTCAAGAATCTCAAAAGTTGCTTGCAGAAGAGTATCTCTTTTTAGAGCGTACATTCAAATGAGACAACTGCTTTAGCTCTTATCATTCCGTGGCCCAACGCTATAGCTGAAATGCTAAATGTCCTATTAATGAAGAAATGTTAGCGCAGTCTGATATATGTTTATAGACTATAGTGTGGTTTTATATACTTGTAGCACCTTTTCCCCCACCCTAAGTGAGATCATATAGCTACGGGTGTATTCTGGGGCTGGTGCATACCTGTTAGGTAGAACAGAAGACCTGAGATCTCCGCACTGGTATAGGGAGACATTAGGACAGGCTCTCTGTGATGGTTCTTCGGTCAGTGCAGCGCCTCCAGCCCAGGAGGATCCTGGTGAAGCCAGAATGAACCTCATAGGCAACTCTTCTAAGTGTTCACACTCCAGACATCAGAGATGATATAACTGGAGTTTATTAGGTTCATTACATCATTACAGGTTCCATTTCCTGAAGGCAGTACCCTGAACTTGAGGCCCTGAGCACCCCTCCTCAGCATACCTTACCCCTTAACAGGGCAAGGCCTCAGCCCACTCCAATCCAGGAGAGACTTACTGCTGTGTCCTCATAGCAGGGAGGGCAGCACAGAACAAACTCCCAGAACCCTCACTCTAACCTCTAGAGGGAAACACACTCCTTCCCAGTCATAGGCCACCCTTGTAATACCAGACTACTATAGGTGTACCCCGGTTTAAGGACACTCACTTTAAGTACACTCGCGAGTAAGGACATATTTTTAATAGCCCCATACCCGTGTCCGCACGCTCGCTTCGCGAGTACGGACACTTATTCTGCCTTACAGACTGCCGTAGTAGTAACGCGCTGATTTCCCTCGCTCAATAGGCAAACGGCAGCTCGCGCATGCGCCTTTCAGCATGACCTGAACAGCAATACCGGCTCCCTACCTGTAACGAAGCATCGATAAGTGGAAAAAAGGTAGTGCTTCACTTTAAGTACATTTTCGCTTTACTGTACATACATGCTCTGGACCCATTGCGTACGTTAATGCGGGGTATGCCTGTACTGAACTTTCTAAGGTAACACACATATAACAATATAACAGGCCCTGCAGGATTTGCTCCCAACACTGCCCACTCTTTACTGGGACTTACAGTGCTAGAGGGGCCTGAGAATTAGTAGTCCAAGGGAACTTGGCAACAGTGGAACATTTTTGTCCCATCTAAACATAGCATTACTTTTTTGTTTCATTCTTTAGCTTGCTTTTAGCCCCAAGATGTTAGAACTTAGCAGGTCTTGAAAGCATGAGAACAACTACTTGTAAAAACCTTTTCATGGATCACTGTAAAAAAAAAAAAATATATATATATTTGTACAAGTTGCAACTAACTTGTACTTCTCCAGGACAAATGTGGTTCTTAGAACTCTACAAAGTGTTGAGATTTCACAATGCCAAATAAAAGTCCAAAGGTTAAACCAGCAGTTTGTTTGGATCTGGATTGCAAGCTATACAATACAGGGTCTCCTTTCCCACAATGTTTACTTGTGTATATATACAATATTAGTGCTTTGTGAAGGTGAAAAAAACGGCGCTAGCTCTATTAGTGTTTCACTAAAAAACTATACAGTGAATGTTGTTAACAAAATCAATTGATTATAGCAGGTATTCAAAACGTGCTCAAATAACGTGCAAATAGTGATATTTAAAAGGTTCAAACCCCCTGCTCAAACCCAGCTGGTAGGGACTGGTTTCGCTAGTCCCGCAAATCGTCACTCCTGTTGTATTCCAGGGGGAGCATGGAGGAAAATAGAACAGAAAAAAACAATCTAAGTGTAAACAGTATTTAAAGTGCAAAATTCAATATCTTGTCTTGGCTCGTATGTTGTGCCTACTTACAAGATGTAAGTTGTTTTCAAGCGTTTTAGACACACAATGGTCTCTGCTATGGATGTTGTTCTCCACTTAATGAAGCGGTCTCCAATAGTCAGCTCAGCAACCCAGTGCATGTAAAGAAAAATGATACCATAGTGCAGACCAGTATAATGATAAAATTAGACTTTATATATTTAAAATTGAACACTTACAATAAAAATGAATATATTAAGCATTGTTCACAATATTAGTGAGGAGAGAAGAGTGTGTTAGCTTCCGGCTCACCCGCCTCCTCCGATGGGACCCGGTACAGTTAGCCTCTTTCCGCGAATATTCATGAGCACTCCTGCACTGACATGTGCTAGAGGGAGGGCAGGGCTGACAAAGGGGTTTGTGCCAGGGTTTGTGACAGGACATGAAGTGCAGTGCTTTAGCAAATGGCTGTTAAAATAGAATACAAGAAAACTGGTCTTTCAAAGTTGTTTTTTTAAAAACAGAAAATGCTAAAAGTATTTTTTCTTACTACAGAACTGATTTATTAAAAAAAAACACACATGCAGGATATTGACTGAACTGCAGCTTTAAATGAGACTTGGCTGTATAATCAGGTAAATTCAGGATGTTAATGCTTTTGGGAAATCCTGTTATAGGTTGGAGGAGATTTTAAACTAGGAAGGAGAGGGAGGGACAAACAATAAGTTACGGGCTACACAGAATGGATAGGAACAGTTTAGCAAGCAGAGAGGCACCCATATTAAATACGGATACTAGAAAATATTTAAAGACTAAAATCCATGGGAGAAGAAAGGCAGGAGCAGATAAGATAACATATAGTAGAATATCTAAAACAATAGCACAGATTGGCAACAACCTTATGCGCATGTTTGCTAATACAAAAAGCCTGGCAGATAAAATGGCAAATACTGTACTAGCCAGAACAGAGCAATATACTGTATGATATGATGGACATTACTGAAACCTGGTGGGATGAAACTCATGAATGGACAATTCATTCAGAGGGTTATTCCCTTTTCTTGGAAGGCAAAGGGCAAATAGAAGAGGTTTGTAGAGTATGGTCACATATAACCCCCAGATTTAAAACCTATTATAAGCGTAGATATTTATGAAAGGATTTTGTAGAAATACAGAGACTTTATGAATTTTAAGTTGCAGTGAATGTAGAAGTGAAAACATTTTTTGGCAGGAATCTGCTATAAACCGCCCAATATTGGTGAGGTTGAGGAAGCCAAATGACTTTTTCAGATGGAAAAGGCAGCAAAACCATGTTGTTTTAATTATGGGTAATTTCAATTATCCAGGCAGACTGCAGTAAAGACATTAGCAATACAAAAAAAAAAAAAAAAAGGGTGTGTGTGCCGAGCACACATATTTTAAGTGAAACTTCTTTGTCTTTTGTCACTGTTTTGTCACAGAAATTGTATTTGTGATGGTGATGTTTAATTTAAAATCCAAACACAATTTCAGTTAGAAAACGAAAAGAAGTTTGACTTAGAACGTGGGTGCTCGGCACCCCTCATGACTGTTTTAGCTATTTGCACGTGTATATTTATACTAACTGTGAATTAATTGTGACTGTGTGTATGTGCGACTGTGACTGTGTGTCTGACACTGTGTGAGACACTGTGTGTGTGACTGTCTGTAGCATTGGGAGTGGTCCCACCTGTGCAGCACAGAGTTTGGTGTGATCCAGGCATAGGAAGGGGTCCAGGCGGCTGAGCATGGAAGTTGTGGCCGAGTTCTGTGATCCGGAGCACGCACGCGTTGCCAGACGGGTATGCGCATGCACATGGCGCTATTACAACGCAGGCAGAGGGGAATATGATTATGGGCTTCTGCGCATGCACGGCTTACAACCTCCTCTTCTGCGCATGCGCTGCCTACAATCTCCGTGTGGCCTAGAAGGTTGTTATGCGCGCGCGACCAGCAATAGCGTGACAACTTCCGTCATGGTTTTTCGTGACAACACAAGAGATTTTTCCCTTCAACAACTGTAGGTGCCAGCAAAGAAGTTTCACTTAAATTTTTTTTTTTTTTTTTTTTAAATAATCAGGTTTTTGGGTGTGCTAAGAGACAATTACATGACCCAAATTATTTAGGAACAACTAGGAAAGTGGCATTACTGGACCCAGCAATATAAAACTATCTAGAAGTAATTACACACATCCAATATGTTCCCTCGCTTGAAAGTCGTGATTAGAACAAAGCTCATTTGCAACATTTTATCAAAAAAAATTCTATGGGATCAAGAAAGATTCTTAATTATAGAAACAGATTTTAGTAACCTATGAAATAATCTAAAAAACAAAAATACATTGGAATGACGTTCTTGCAGGAAAAATATATGGACAATCTTGAAAACATTGTTAGATGAACAAGCAGTTATTAGTACATAGTCATCTGTAATAAATATAAAATAAACTATATATATAAAAAAAAACAATGTCGGGCGGGGGGAGGGAAAGGAAGAGATAGGGATTTGGATTGTTGAGGTTAAAAGGGGCATCATATCAAAGTTACAAGGTGTGTAACAAAAGTTGAGAATGAAAAAAGTATTGCAATGGAAAGTGAGATCAACCCGAAAAACGTTCTTCATGCACATTAATGGAACAAAATGCGGAGTGAAAAAAAACATAGGACCCTTTCAGTGTAACATGGGAGAGCACATTATTGGGGATATAGAGAAGATTGAGGTATTAAACACGTGCCTCTCTGTATATACCATGGAGGAGCCAATTTCAAAAATATTAAAAGAGATCGCAACATTAACTAACATGTACAAAAAAGGTCTCATTTTTCCCCTCCCGACAAACCTTTATTTCAGCATCTGATGGGAGTAGTCGCCTATAAGCAGGGCATGCTTAACGCCATGTTATTCATTAAGCCTATGCTATTGAGATATACTGCTGCTGGTTTTTGCATATAATTAGCTTTATGGCTATGCCTTAGCTTCAAGGAAAATGACATCTGTTACTGATTTTAGTGACGTTATGAGTCCTGAGTTAACGGACCACGGTGACTCTGGCCCTTAGTGTACAACCAGAATAACAAATTGAAGTGATAAAGGCGCTCAACGTTTGATCCCTTGTATGATTGTAATAAACAAATGAACAGTATGGGACATGAGGGTATGTGAGAGAAATAGAAGTAAAGTCTCCAAGAGAACCAATAATCCCTGAAGCGCAAGAAAAAAGGCTAAAATAACCGAGATCAAGACCTCATTGGGATGCTTTCTGGACTCACAATAAGTATTCAATAATGAATAATACTCACAAAATCCCTTTTTCCGTGTCCTATGAGGCGTGCAGCCTGGTAGAGAGATGCTGGTCTTTGGAAGCAAATAGGAACAAGAGAGAAACCCAGCGCACTGCAAAAGTGGGTCCCAAGCAAATGAATAATAAAAATTTTCTTTATTTAATCCATCTAAAAGTGGAGGTTAACACCCTCCTACGCGTTTCTTGCTGTGTTAATCCGATGGGCCATTACGAATCTCACAGGAATGTTGAGTCATTTACTATGAGATGCCTTCGTTTTTACCTGGGCAAGTGACCAGATACTGGTGGCTGCATCTGTAGAGTAATTGTTAAGATTGTGTTGGGTAGGGGTGGGAACATTATGGTCAGGTTATGGGTTAGGTGGGTTGGTGGATAGGTGTTGGGGTCAGGTCTCTGGATTTAATCTTGTAGGTGACATGGTGATCGGTCTGCCAGTCGGCACCGTGGAGACGATTGGATCGGTGAGGTGGGTAACTTTTGAGGGTTTTGGAGAGACTTTAGAAAGGTTTAGGAAGGGGTGAGTGTAGGGGAGATCATGGGCGTTGGGAAGGGTGGGGTGACGTATGGAATGGGATAGAAGGAAGTTAACGGGGGATCATGGAATGCAATGGAGAGGAGATGAGTTTTGAGTTGGCCTCTGTAAATATATGTGCCTCGTTATTTGCAGAACTTGGGAAGATGAAATTAGGTCAAGCCATGTCTCTGATGCATAATGATTTCCACATGGATGCTTGAATTGTCAGTTCTTTAAACCATTTGGAAGCATTCAGGCTTGATCTGGAAGTATTGCATAACTATGATGCAAAGGCGTGAATCACTCCTAAAAGATACTTTTCCAGGATCAGTGAAACGTGCCATAGAATCAGCCTTTTTACTGTACTGTGACTTCCTACTGCATGTCCATATACTCAACTATTACAAGCAGTATAACTGGTATACAATACTGTTGAATTAACCTTCATCTTCACATGCTCACACTAAACATTTCCCAGAGCTCAGTGTGTAGTGTTGAAGTTAAAGATCAGTTATGATCTAGTCCACAAATTAGCTTTAAAATAAAATTTTATAGAACGCCAGTGCATCTGAAGAACAAGTCCTTGTAATGTAATTAACTGCAGTTGAAATTAACTCCTTTCAATGTACTGGGTGTACAATAATGTTGCCCTAATAGGGTTAGGGGACTAGTACTTAATGCTAACGGCACCATTAATAATTAGTACAGACCAAAATCCCATTTAAGGAGAAAGACAGGGTACAGCGACCCATAAAGCAGACTCACTTTTTTTCTCCTGGAGTATCCAACAGTAGATGATTGATAGGCGTGCGATCTCCCAGGTAGACAACAGGAACAGGTAGGAAAAATGGCAGTGCACTGGCAGAAAGACCAGAAGGAGGCTCACGGTTGCAGCAAAAAATATTTATTGCATTAAAAAGATGGACTAATTGTCCCCCCTAAGCCACAGCACAAGTCCACCAACGTGTTTCAGGCACTATGCCCTTTCTCAAGGTGTACATAACGCTATCGAAAGCCGACTTTGTTAGACTGTCCGTGCCGTCACCTAATAGCGTGATCGGCGCCAGGGTATAAATGTCGGCTTTCTATAGCGTTATGTACACCTTGAGAAAGGGCATAGTGCCCGAAATGCGTTGGTGGACTTGTGCTGTGGCTTAGGGGGGACATTTAGTGCATCTTTTTTTTTTTTTTTATAACTTTCATTTTATTAGGTGAAACAATACAGACATGTTAACACAATCCAATGGCTTACAATGAGTCACCTTGTTTCCGTACTTCTCCTCCAATCAACATACAAAACGTGACATGACATACCGGACGGACAAAGGAACCAGGGATAGGGAAAGGGGGGGGAGGAAGGGAGTGGGGGGGTGGTGAGCGACACTGGCGGTTTTTGGTCAATGCCTGTTTAGGCTTCCCTAATTAGGTCCGGGACCTCAGCTCTTTGTGTGGCTGTGTGCCTACTTTCCTCTACTAGTTTGGGATACACTTTAGCTAAATCTTCCTTCTGTACGTCGCTTACCCCAGGGCCTAATGTCTAGGATCCATTTCGCTACCGGAGAACGCCTTTGCTAATTATCATTGCAATATGTTGGTAAGATCAACCCCCGGGATGTCTGTCTGTGTCAGCCAAGGTGACCAAACTTTTAGAAAATTTGTGCCGGTGTCGTTGACCAGACTTGTCAACTGTTCCATCCGGCAGACGAACCAAATTCTATTTCTGATTTTGGGTATAATTGGAATCTGTGGTTGCTTCCACAATGCTGCGATCTCGCATCTGGTGGCAGTGGCAAAGTGCGCAACTAGTCTGTGTGTTGCGTTCGAGAACCCCTGAACCCGCCGGCCTAACAGGAACAGCCACGGGTCCAAGGGGACCTCGATCTCCAATAGCCGCTGTAGCCACTCCTGTACTTCCTCCCAAATCGGGGCCACTTTTGCGCACGACCACAGCATGTGGAGCATGTCTGCTCTCTCCCCGCACTGTTTGGGGCAGAGCGGGGAGTAGCCTCTGACAAATTTCGAGAGTTTTGTTGGGGTATAGTACCAACGCATGAGGACCTTATAGGCGTTCTCCTTTAGCGTGGTACAGATAGAGCTCTTCGCTGCTGCCTGTAGGATCCTATCCCAGTCGTCGTCTTCTAGTGTGTCCCCTAAGTCAGCTTTACATTGCCTCATATAATTAAGTCTAGGCGCGTCGGCTGTCTCCGGACAAATCACTTCCCTGTACATTCGAGAGGTTAGTCCCCGTGCGTCCGTTTGTCTGGCACACATCTGCTCAAAATTTGTTCTCCTTGGCCGAATTGGGGTCTTGGTATAGAAGGCCCTGATCTGTAAGTATCTAAATAATTCAGTATTCGGGATGTTTTTTTCCTCTTTTACATGAGCGAAGGATTTAATTACACCCTTGCTGCCTAGATCGTATAATCGGAGATAGCCTGCTAGGATCCACTTTGTGAACTGAGCGCTGTCTAGGCCTGGAGCGAAATCTGGGTTGCCCCATATGGGGGTCATCAATGACTGCTGTGTTGTAAGAGAACATCTAAATTTAGTGGCCCCCCATAATTTCAGGGAATTTCTCATGGCCTGCAGTGGTGTTGACATCCGTAAATGGCTACTATTGGGTAGCCATATCAGGTTCTTCAGATCCACCGGGGCGCAGCACTCCCTCTCCAGTGCCACCCATCTCCTAAGGGTCGGGTCTGTGTGCCACTGCAGAATCTGCGTTAATTGAGCTGCTTCGTAGTAAGCAAACAAGCATGGCACGCCCAGCCCCCCTCTTGAGGTCGGCCTCCTCAAGATATCTTTTTTAATTCTGGGCCTTTTTTTGATCCAAATGAATTTTGTTATCGCGGACTGTAAAGAGAGGATCTCTTCTCTTGGCAGGGGAATCGGGAGGGTCTGAAAGAGATATAGCACTCGTGGGAGAAGATTCATTTTTACACTTTGTATCCTGCCTATCCACGAGATGCTATATTCTGCCCATCGCCGTAGGTCCTCCTTTAGTGTCTTAAACAACTGTGGGTAATTTGCCTTATATAAGGTTTTATAATCTTTGGTGAGGTTAACCCCTAAATATTTAATCGTAGAGGGCTGCCATTTAAAATTAAAATTGAGTCCAATTAGTTTTTCGGTTGATTTAGGCAGATTGAGATTGAGAGCTTCTGATTTGGCCTGATTAATTTTGAAACCCGAAATTTGATGGAATCTCCCCAGGATTGAGAACACATTGGGCAGAGAGGTAAGAGGCTGCGATAATGTCAGGATCACATCATCTGCGTACAGGGCAACCTTATGTGACTGCTCTTTAAAAGTTATGCCCTTGACATCCGGGCTGTTCCTAATATGTGCCGCCAAGGGTTCTATACATAGGGCGAACAGCAAGGGGGACAACGGGCATCCCTGTCTCGTGCCACTATGAATCTGAAAAAGCTCTGAAGGGAATCCCTGGTGCCTTACCCCAGCTGCCGGCCCCTCGTACAGTGCCATAATGGCCCCCAATAAGCTTCCTCCGAAGCCAAACGCCCCCAGCGTCTCTTTCAGGTAAGGCCAGTCAATCCGGTCAAACGCATGTTCGGCGTCCAGACTGAGCACCATCGAAGGAATATTTTGCTTTTGGGCCAGATCGATAACGTCAATTATTCGTCTGGTGTTGTCTGCCGCCTGTCTGCCACTAATGAACCCCACCTGATCTGGATGTATCAGCTTGGGAAGGACGATACCCACTCTATTGGCTATGAGTTTTGAGAACATTTTAATGTCTGTATTGATTAAAGAGATGGGCCGGTAGCTCTTACAGTCTGCCGGGTCCTTTCCAGCTTTATAGATCAATGAAATGGACGCTTGGAGCATCTGCGCCGGGAAGGAAGCTCCCTGTAGTATCGAATTAAAGAGTTTCAATAGGTATGGGGCTAGAAGTTTTAAGTATTTTTTGTAATAGAAGTTGGAGTAACCATCTGGACCTGGCGCCTTGGCTGGCTTAAGAGACTTTACGACATCCGTCAACTCTTCCAAAGAGAAGTCTTCCTGTAGTGCCTCTCTTTCCACTCTACCCAATTTGGGCAAATTTGCCTCTTTCAGGAATTCTCGGAGATTTTTATTTGTTTTTTGATTGTGGATAACCTTACCCCCATCGTACAGCGACTCGTAGTAGTGCTTAAATTCCTCCACGATTCGCTTAGGGTTAGAGGTAAGTTCCCCTCCCTGCGTGCGTATTGATTGTATTTGGTAATATGGTTGTTTATTTCTAAGTCTAGTCGCTAGAAGCGTGTCTGGCTTGTTCGCTTTCTCGAAGAATCGGCGTTTCGTCCAGCTCATTTCTTTTTCAGCTTGAGATGTCAGTTTTAGATTTAGTTGCTTTTTGGTATCTTGGATCTGAGTCAAGATTGCCTCTTTTTTTGAGGTTTTATGTATTGCTGTCAGGGAAGCCAATTTCCCCTTCAGATCCTTGATCTGACTCTCTTGTTCTCTCTTGCGTCTAGCAGCTAGGCACATGAGAGAACCGCGGAGGGTAGCCTTATGGGAGTCCCACAGAGTGGCAGGTGAGGATACACTTCCCTCGTTCTCTTCAAAATATTCTCTGATTTTGTCTGCAATTTCGAAGTCAAATTTAGGGATTTTTAGCAGTAGTTCATTTATTCTCCAGTTCGCTCCCGGTCTATCTCGCAACTGTAGCTCGCACCGCAGCTCTATAGGTGCATGGTCTGACCACGAAATGTCGTGTATGCCCGTGTGGGAGACCATTGGGACCAGTCTGTTGGATACAAGGAAGTAATCTATCCGGCTATATCGGTCATGGGGGTGGGAGTAAAAAGTATAGTCCTTGGTCTGTGGGTGTTGCTCCCTCCAGATGTCTACTAGCTGACAGTCCCGAAGTCCGTGGGAGATTGTTAGTATGTCTCGTTTATTGGACTGGTCAGGGGCCGTACATCTATCTAGCTTTGGGTTTAACGCCCTGTTCAGGTCTCCTGCTAATATTATTTGGCCCTTTGCTTCCCGCTGTAAACGCCTGAAAAAAAGAGCAAAAAACTCTGTTGCTTGTTCGCATGGGACGTACAGCAAGACTAATGTGAGAGCTTGACCTTGGATGGAACCTATTAAGATAATGTATCTGCCCTTAGAATCTATTACTTTCTTTTCTAACTCGAACAGTAGGTTCTTGTGGAATACAATGGCAACCCCTCTCTTTTTCATTGAGGCGGAGGCTAGATATATTGTGGGAAACTCTTTGTCTATATATTTGGGGTAGCTTTTTTTGGAGAAGTGGGTCTCTTGAAGGAAGAGGATGTCAGCTCTGTGTCTCTTATAATCTTTAAAGGCTAACTTACGTTTAGCTGGGTTATTCAGTCCCTTTACATTATGGGAAAGGCAACATATCTCTCTACCCATTTGGATCATCGTCTGGTGGCTTCTTTGCGGTGGCTGATAACATCTGGCTGGGCTCCTGCTGCGTAGTCCTTCTCCTTTTTCGGGCTGGTAGGGCTGTGTCTTCCGCTTCGTTGGTGACCTCAGTCGCTGGGAGGGGAGGTGGGGGGGGAGGGGGGTAAGACACGAGAGGGTAGGTACAGACGTGACATAACAAAAAAAACGCCGTTTAAATGAACATATTTAAACAGCATGGGCTCCCCATCAAGACTCCCCAGTCCTGATATAGAGTCCAGCGCCTTCGGGGAGTGTGGCCCCATTCCCTTAGGGCCCTTACCCTCATTCCCTCCCCAAAGGACTTTGACAGGATTCTGGGAGACCCTCCATCCCAGATCTCGTCCAAGGCACATGCCGACCTCGGGGTATAGAGCTCCCTCATACCCTCCGGCCCGCTCTCTTTTGCTAACTACCTTCTGAAGGTCTACCTAGGCAATAACTTTAACTCTTGTGTAACTTTAAGTAACTGTTACATTCACCTGCTCGTAGATCTGTATTAATGGATAGGGTCTTGTGTATTTCTGGAGCTTAACCTATAACTGTAACTCGTGTTGTGCCTTTTTCTCTCCCCCAGCTTATTTTGCAACCCCTTAGTGTTCTTTTTACTTTACTCATAGCTGTTTCTTTTTCCCTCCCTTTGCCCCCTTCTCTTTATATCCCTGTTGTTAGCAGTGTTGCGGGGCCTTATGTGGGCGGCATCTCTGGAGTGTCTATCTGCTGCCTAATGGGAGCCCTCGCCTTCCGCTCCCTCCTGTATCTTTATCCGTGTAAGTGTTTGTGTGGTGTTATTTCCTTTTTTATTTGCCCGTGTCCCACTGCCTCCGCGCCGTTTTCGGTGTCCCAGCTCGGGACCTGTCTGAACTCTGTCTCTCGTATGATATCCGTGTCTGTGTCCTTTAGGTGTCCTCTCCTGCCTGAGGAGGCTTTCGCGGCTTGTGGTCGCTCCGGGCAGCTCTGCCACCTCCAAGATGGCGCAGGTGTCTCTTCCTCTGTTTGGTGATATCCGCTTCCGGTTTCCGGCAGCGGCCATTTTGGATCCTTGGATGGTTCGAGGAGGATGTGCTGTTCGTTGCTCCCGCGCGCCGGCCATTTCCTCACCCTGCGCTTCACGGTGGGGTGCAAGAAGCTCCAGCATGACGGCCATCTTCTCCTGCCCGCATGGCGGACGCCAAAAAGTGAGTCTCTTAAGTTCTTTCGCTAGAACTTGGCTCTTTTTTGGGCGGATATTGCGAGAGGACTTAGATTTTATTCCAGGCGTTTGTTGCAGGTGTTCCGCATGGGATCTGAGCTCGCTGTGTGGGTGTGGGTCTGCTTCTAGACAGTACACAACTTGGCACGATGTGGTTTTTAACGTTAAACTTGAGAAAACCCAAAACAACGTGTTTTAAGTGTCAAACAAATGTGTTTTATTGCGAACATCATTTCGTTCGCTTTGGTTTTGGTGTGGATGGTCCGCCGGACCATTCCGGTTCCAGGGCCGGTTCTTCCTCCGCCGTTCCCAACGGGGGGTTGTGCAGGCCAAGTGCTTTTAGAAACCCTGGGCCCTCTCCGATGTCTTTTAGCATAAGGGATCTCCCGTTTTTCGTGACTTGGAGTCCAAACGGGAACGTCCAGCGATAGCGTGTGTTTGATTCCCGGAGCACTTTGGTTACAGGGAACAGGGAGCGACGCCTCGCCAACGTAAGGGGGGATAGATCTTGGAAAATTTGTAGTTTATTGGCCTCAAATTCTACCACCGGCATTGCTCTTGTTAACCGCAATACTGCTTCTCGGGTGGAGTAATAGTGCAGCCGGAGAATGATATCTCTCGGCTGCTCGTTCTGTGTCGGACGTGATCGTAGGGCCCGGTGACAGCGGTCCATCAGAAGTTTTTCTTTTGGGCTGTCTGGCATGAGGGACTCCAGCCATCTTTCAGTAAAAGCCTCGCAGTCTCCTATCTCTTCTGAGACCCCGCGGATCCTAACGTTGTTCCTTCTATCGCAGTTTTCCGCGTCTTCTTGCCTTTCTTCGAGGTCATCTATCTGTTGTTGTAAGTCAGACATTTTTTTATCTGTTTTTCTCCCTGCTTTGATCGTAAAATCCACCTTGGTTTCCAAGTCATCTGTGCGCGTCCCCAGTTTAGTATGCTCACGCTTGAGCTCTTTAATATCTGCTTGAAGCAGTTTTTTCAGATCCATATATAATCACTCGAAGTCATAGCGTCTGACTGGGAGTTGGGATTGACCATTTATGTCCTCATCATCCCCTTCCATTTCAGTGTCTGTGTCGGCCATTTCTCTGGTTGGGGCACTTTCTGCTGCTCCTCCGAAATATGTCCTTACATCAGCTAGCTTTTGTTTTTTTTGCCCTCCTGGTTTCTTTGGAGCCATCCTGGGATGTTAATAGTGCTCCGGATATAAGTTTGAAAACCCGAATTTATTTTTGGGTAGTTTTATTCGTTACCTTTTGATCGCGCGGGACGGAGCTAGTCTTTTATGCCTCCATACTCCGATCCTTCGCGCATGCGCCTTAGTGCATCTTTTTAATGCAATAAATATTTTTTGCTGCTGCAACCGTGAGCCTCCTTCTGGTCTTTCTGGCAGTGCACTGCCATTTTTCCTACCTGTTAAAATAAAATTTGCCTTTTTTGTTAAAATATATTGTCTTAATGTGACATATCACCCACCTCCATAATAGTAATGTGCATTACCAAGAAAACAAAATGTAAATGATTCAGTGTATCAAAACATGATAAAAGGGTTTACAAAGACAAGACAATGTCTAAGAGAACATGCAAGTTATAACTAGACTTCGCACTTGCTTGGAAATGCGCGTAGATATGCAAACATGGCAGCTGTGTAAATGTGTTATATGTTTACCTGGTTTGTGAACTCGAGCAAAAATTCTGCACATCTCTAGTTATAAGCTTGTTTTTGTCATTTTCCACGCACATTTTGTAAGATAATGTACCACAACACATGCATTATTTATAAATAGAGGTCTGCATGTCCATCATGACTGCCATCATTGTTTCCAATGGTAATGAAGGGGTTTAGATCTTTGTGTTCTTCCCTTTCTGCACAGATATTTAAGAGCAGGTGATATAGGTAGCAGCAAGAATGCAAAATGACAACAGTATTATTATGCATGATATACAATGAATACAGTCCACCACATATAATAGATTCTGGCAGCTGTAGTCGAACGTTTGACAGCTACTGTTTTCTTCCTTCATTATGTGTTTGCTTTTCATGTTTGCATTATAATCTGTACAGCTTTTGCTTTCACATCTGGTTTCTTTCTAAGTCACAGCCGAAACACTGTAGAAGACAGGCCCTTTGGGACTTGCGGATGCCTGTAGCAGGAAGTGAGCTCCAATGCAAAGTTTAGGGACAATACAAAAAAAGAAAGTACTCTAATTAGTTTCAGTTCTCTAAACTTAAAATGTTGGTGTTTGGGAAAATCTTCTCACAATCCATTTATCTCTGATATGCAAACAGCTCTGAGGATATTTATTGTGACATCTAATTAATTTGTTCATTCCCGTAGAAATGTAAAAATCATTGCAATACTTTCCTAACTTATTTCTGTGCTGTTCTGGCTGATTCTTCTGGCAGCAAAATGGTGAAATATAGATCCACCAAAGAAACGTATTTGATTACGAAAAAATATATTCTCTATTCCTTTTGATTTGTTTCACAAAAAGAATACTAGGCCTCTCCTATTCTGTAAAGCTAACATAACATAATTAGTCTATTTCCTTCACAATCACGTAGTGCATTATTTAACATCTAAAGCATATTCAATTGAATAACACATTCTAATTAACCTTACTGCTCTGTTGATTGCTGCGGGTTCCACAAGTGCCATTTTAAACTAGTTTGTTTCTTTCCGAACACCTTAAAATACTTTTCGGTATATAGGAAACCTCAATTTGCAATACATAACAATTCAAGATGTGTCTCTTCCGTAATTACACATCGCAACATGCAATTATCATACCTAATTGTAATTAAAAGGGGACAGAAGCAAAATGTCAAATGTGAAAAATGCATTGCAGATACAGTTACGATGTGGGAAACTGAGAACTTCCTTCAGGCAAGAGGAGGCAGATGTTTTTCCTGAACGGACAGTGAGAGAGACAACGCCTGCCTGCTGGCACGGGAGATGCAAAACGTGTGTGGCTGGGAGGCTTACGGCAGCAATCCCTACAGAAGTCTATACGAGTTTAACTTTTATTTCCTCGTGTTCACAACAATCCGGATTTACTTCATCTCCAGCTTCTGTGGTTACCATGGTAAGCGTTAGTCTGCGTTTGGGCTCTGTGGAGAGCTCAATGTTAACCTCCCGGACACGTAAAACCCTATGTCCTGATGGAGCATCAGATTTGACAAATAAAAAGACCCTTGGAAAGGGCAAGACCGGATCGCTTAAAGTTAAATAAAATGCGACACAAAAATGATAAGCAGCATGGGTTGCTGTTAAAAAAACGTTACCTTACGGAATTGCTATTTTTTATATATACAAAGGCAATTCAGCAGAATATCATACTGTATATCACAAACATTTATGGATTTGGTTAACACATGATAGCTATCACAACCATACTGGTTAGTGGAAGAGACACTATTGTATATTTCATCTATGAAGAACTCTCACGTTAGTCCAGGAGTGGCAAACTCCAGTCCTCCAGGGCCAGCAAAAGGTCTGGTTTTAAAGCCGACACTGCTTCAGCACAGGTGGCTCAATCAAAATGATTGAGGCACCTATGCTGAAGCAGGAATAGCTTTAAAACCTGACCTGTTGATGGCCCTTGAGTATCGAGTTTGAGCATCACTGATGTAGATAGAGGGGGAGCCTGAGGTATAGTGAGAGAAAGAGTTCCAGTGCTGCTCCATCTAAGGCTGCGTCCAGGGTGAATGGAGCTGGGCGGAGGCGCGCTGAGGCGGGGGGGAAAGCGGGTGCTTTCCCTGGCCTTAGACCGTGCGCCGTCCGGGGGCGTGTCGGGGAGGGGGGCTGTGACTTCACGGAGCTGGTTCGCCCTCATTGTGCGAACCGCTCACGTGACCGGCCCTGCGCTCCCTTCAACGCTTGAATTTAAAACTTTGCTAAGACTTACTCTTCCGCACGCGGGAAGCGTAAGCGAGCCCCTGCTAAAGCCGCTCTCATTACAGCTGCAGGGACTCAGTGCCGAGCAGCAGCGCGCCTCAGTACGGGTCAGCGCCTAAGCGCTGACCATGCCCGAGGCCTAATGTTTACATGTGAGAGGAAAAAAAGTGTCTCCTCAGAAGAACAATATCTAGAAGTCTGCATCAAAATAATACTTCTCACAAACAGGTGCATACACAAACATAACAAGGCTACAATGGGCCAGACAAACACTTAACAAAACTTTCTATTTGATTTTCAATTTATACCACTCTGTGTGTGGGAAAAAAATAATAAAAGCACTAAAAAGTGAGAAGCAAGTTTACATAATGTACACGTTCTTTAAAAAAAAAAAAATAGATATGGTCAATAAGCTTTAGACTAAACAAGGGATTTTTCTAGTGTCAGTAATCCGCCCATGTATTGCCCTTTGTTTAATGGTGTTACTAGCACGGGTACATAAATATATTCAAATATGTTTTTATTTATGTTTGTATTGCATTAGATCATCTAATAAAGGACTGCCCGTGTCCATCTACAAACAGCTTGCAGAGGGTATGTACAGTGGTGAGAAAAAGTTTATGAACCCTTTAGGATATTAACATATTTCACATATGTCAAACCTAAAATGTTATTAGATCTTAATCTAAGCCCTAAAAATATATAAAGAGAATCTGATCCATTAAATGACACAGAAACATGATACTTTTTCAACATTTATTTATCCAACATTCCAACATTTAACATACAATATCCATTTGTGAAAAAGTATGTGAACCTTTAGATTCAGTACCTGGTGGGACCCCGAATGAGTAGCAATGACTTCCACTATGCGTTTCCTGTAACTGCTGGTAACTGCTCACATCGGCTTTGAGGAGTTTTGGCCCATTCTTTCTTACACAACTGTTTCATCTCAGTGACATTTAAGGGCTTCCTTGCATGGACAGCTCGCTTCAGGTCCTGCCACAACATTTCGATGGGTTTCGGTTTGGACTCTGACTAGGCCATTCTAAAACGCAGAATTTCTTCTTCTGCAGCCATTCTTTTGTAGATCGGCTTGTATGTTTAGGAACATTGTCTTGCTGCATAGGCCACTTTCGCTTTAGCTCACAGACGGATGGCCTGACATTTTCTAGAATTTTCTGATACAAGCAGAATTCATGGCTGTGTCAATGATGGCAAATCGTCTGGGTCCTGGCACAGTAAAGCAGCCCCAAACAACCACTATGCTTGACGGTTGGGTGAGGTTCTTGTATTCTAATGCAGTGTTTGTTTTTCACCAAAAATAACAAGGCTAACAAAGTTTTACCGTTGACTGGTCTGTCCAGAGAACATTGGAGGGAGAGGGAGGAAGAGAGAGAAGGAGAGAAGGAGAGAAGGAGAGAAGGAGAGAAGGAGAGAAGGAGAGAAGGAGAGAAGGAGAGAAGGAGAGAAGGAGAGAAGGAGAGAAGGAGAGAAGGAGAGAAGGAGAGAAGAGAGAGAGAGAGAGAGAGAGAGAGAGAGAGAGAGAGAGAGAGAGAGAGAGAGAGAGAGAGAGAGAGAAGAGAGAAGTTAGAAGAGAGGGGGGAGAAAGGAGAGAGGACAGGAGTGAGGAGAGAGAGGGGGAAGAGGGAGGAGAGAGGGGGGGCGAGAGGGGTGAACAAGAGAGAGAGGAGACAGGGGGAGGGGGATAGAGAGAGGGGGAGGTGGGGAAGGAGGGAGGGGAGATGAGAGACTGGTCAATTCAGGCACCATACTGATACATATACTGCGACTTTTGATAAGCTTGGAGCAAAAACTACAATTGTGAATGCATTTGATGGTATTCTTTATACTGTTGAATAAATGTCCCCACGCCATCGAAGGTGTGTGTTGTGCGCACTTCTGTTTTCTAATATTTATATTCTTTAAAAAAAAAAAAAAAAAAAAATTCAAATTGTGGTAATACATATGTGGGCCTGTGAAAAGATTAATAATTTAATCAGCTGTAAACAAAATGATTATATATATATATATATATATATATATATATATATACACACACACAGGTTTTCTGAATGTTTCGTGTGTGTGTGTGTGTGTGTGTGTGTGTGTGTGTGTGTGTGTGTGTGTGTACTGAGTTAAGTTATGGTGAGTAAAAAAAAGTGACAAAAACCCTCCACAGCAAAGCAAATATGCAAATGTAAATACAACTGAATGCTCATCTGCATGTCTTAGGCAGGTATGCCACCCCGCCTTTCCCCATTATCACCCAGCACACAGCACTTCCACTGCAGCAAGGGATTCTGGGAAATGACATGCAAACGAGCACACATTGCCACTTTTTGCTTCAAAAACCATTTTTAACATGGTTCCCTATAGGCGTAAGCTTGCTGCATGGTCACAGCTTTGAGCAAAGCCAGGGTTAAGGTGCATACCCAGAAAACCACCACAGACAGCTGTTTCGACCTTAATGGGTCTCATCAGTGTGGGGTTGATTAACTGGGTATGCAAAGAAGCTAAAGGATAGGCCAACCATAATACTGAGTTAAGTTATGGTGAGTAAAAAAAGTGACAAAAACCCTCCACAGCAAAGCAAATATGCAAATGTAAATACAACTGTATGCTCATCTGCATGTCTTAGGCAGGTCTGCAACCCCGCCATTCCCCATTATCACACAGCACTTCCACTGCAGCAAGGGATTCTGGGAAATGACATGCAAATGAGCACACAGTGCCACTTTTTGCTTCAAAAATTATTTTTAACATGGTTCCCTATAGGCTTAAGCTTGCTGCATGGTCACAGCTTTGAGCACAGCCTATAGAGAATCATGTTAAAAATGGTTTTTGAAGCAAAAAGTGGCACTGTGTGCTCATTTGCATATCATTTCCCAGAATCCCTTGCTGCAGTGGAAGTGCTGTGTGCTGGGCGATAATGGGGAAAGGCGGGGTTGCAGACCTGCCTAAGACATGCAGATGAGCATACAGTTGTATTTACATTTATTTATTTATATATATATATATATATATATATATATATATATATATATATATATATATATATATATATATATAGGCAATACGATACCGCATGTAGACGAATATCAAAGGCAGCACTCCAGATGGTTGTCAAAAATAATGTATTAGTTCAACAACACATCATTACATGTATACACACACACACACACCACATTTACTTGAAACATTCAGAAAACCTGTGTTTAAGAAAAAAGCAACACATTTATTTTGAAGACCGGTCCTCCACATTTTCTCATTTCAATATGGTACACAAAGACCCACAAAATCCTGTCTGCTGTCTTTTTCTTAGTAATTTTTCTACTAGGCAAATTTCCCTGTATATTACTTAGAGGTTTGATTGCATTGGGTGTACACAATACATTACAGATTATTATTATTATTATTTTTTTAAATTCAGTTTTAAAGGTTAGCCTTGTTATATAGTGTGCGCTGGTGCGCGTGCATGTGGCATGCACGTTTAGTTAATATAGTGCACGCGGTGGTGTGCACAACTAGGGGGCGTGGCTCTGTCACAGCGTCAGGCCAAATTTGTTGTATTTTCCCAGATCTGCCGCGCCAACGCTCACGGCCGTGCGTGTGCCTGTCTGAAGTAAAGCAACCACAGGGTCATACCCTGCAATCATCATTGACACGCGCACTATATTACAGCTCTAAGGGCCTTGAAGTCTTTTATATCATACCTGCACAGATTATTCATGCAGATAAAACGAACAATGTGAGCAAATAAAACTTTAAAGGCTACTAATATCTATAAAGGGAAAAGAACCGCTCATCTATATATGTAGTATACAGGCATACCCCACTTTAAGGACACTCACTTTAAGTACACTCGCGAGTAAGTACATATCGCCCAATAGGCAAATGGCAGCTCACGCATGCGCCTGTCAGCACGTCCTGACCAGCAATACTGGCTCCCTACCTGTACCGAAGCTGTGCGCAAGCGGGGAGACTATAGAGCCTGTTACAAATGCTTTATTTACATCAGTTATGCATGTATATGACGATTGCAGTACAGTACATGCATCAATAAGTGGAAAAATGTAGTGCTTCACTTTAAGTACATTTTCGCTTTACATACATGCTCCGGTCCCATTGAGTACGTTAATGCGGGGTATGCCTGTAACGTTTGATTTACACAATCCTTATTTGTCTCTTATAATTACAACGGAAGGATCCTGTTGCTCGAACAGCCCATTAAATACTACAATTAATATACTTTATATACTGGTAGTTTTTTTGTCATGACATAGGGGACAAGCATCCTTCTATCACTGGCTACTTGACGATTTATTTTTTTACAAGAATATTGTTTTGTGAACGGAACATACTGTATGGACTATAAGAGATCTCAGCTCCCATAAAAATGCCACTGCATAAAAAAAAGGCAAATTGTATGAAATAATACTCATGTAAATAATTTATCCAGTTTGTTTTCCTTTAAATAAGTAATATCCATGGTTTGGTCTCTTTGCTTTTTATTTTTCAGTCTTTACCTCCTTGCTCCTATAGGGAATTTGCAAAGCAGAGGTGTTAATTAGACTCCCTTCTCCACCCCCCCCTCCTCCAGGCCTTACGAAAGAGACAAATCTATTGTCCATTTGCCCAACAAACATCTTATGTAAGTCATTCTCTGCAATAGAACAGCAGAGCATCTCAAGGGGGTTCTTAAATGTCACTTCTGCTTCTGAAACCATTCTGCAAATGTTGACCAGAGATGCATACATTTTTTATGCTGAGTAATCTAAAACTTTTTTTTACAAGAATTATTAACTGTTATTCTATCCCACCATGAAAACCAATACAACAGGAACATCTAATTAGTCAGCCATCTGATAGCCTTGCCTGCACACAGTCATGCATCTTGAAGAAGGCAGCATCTTAGAGATGTTCAATTGTGCAAAGAATATCCCTAAAAAAAATATGAAAGACAAATGATGGGCGTTGTCTTAACATGCAAGGAGTTTTCCCTGTGTAAGCACACAACAACTCAATGTTGTGTGCCATTGTTAAGCAGAGTTACAACAAGCATTACATTCAATATTACACATTAAAATAAGCACATGAACCATGTTGCAGGAGTTGTGATTTAGTGTAATCCTTCCTGTACAGAAGCTGAGAAAACATGGCACTAGAAGTCTAGATTAGGAGTGGCCAACTCCAGTCCTCAAGGGCCACCAACCGGTCAGGTTTAAATCTACCCCTGCTTCGGCACAGGTGGCTGCCAACGAGTGAGTTACCCTGGAGGACTGGAGTTGGCCACTCCTGGCTTAGATGAACTAAACGTTGTTAAATTAGAGAAAATCCCGTGGTTACCTACAATAGGAATTTTATAATTATATGCAAAAATAATGGCTAGAGAGAGTAATGGAACTGTTTTTTCGGGTGTTAACTTTAACGAAGCGTAGTAAATATGGGATGAATATTAAAACTGCAACGAGCTCATTTGCAGGTCATTTAAATAACGTCAATTACAAACCAACACCATTTTATTTATGGGAGTAAAACCCGGTTGATGTCACGTTATTCACATCAGTGAAAATACTGCGTTATGATTAACGGGTATTGACTTAGGTTAACATCCCATTAAATAGGCTAACGGAGCTCAGTGCATTGGGTCTCCTGGACCCCCATCTACAGTATATGCGGTGATGCTACTTCCCAGGCATGGAGACATCAGCGGCTTTCAAATGAATTGGACTAAAATCTTGTGCAGCATCGGGGCGTGGAGTCTACATACTGTATAGGCTCTTATTCAATATGTTTAGTATAAGCCCCATTTTACACAGGTCAGATTCTAAAATACCTTCTATTCCAGGGCTCTTCAACTGGTGCAAAGGGCCTGGATGTCTACCTTGCTCTTTTGGTTCTTGCTAATGTAGCCCTCTTTGCTGCTGATCTAGAGCGACTACTAATGCTGCATGTACCTGTTGGCTCAGTGAGATCTGAGCCTCCGCTAACTGGGAGCCTGGGGTAATATTAGATTCTTGGCAGCGCCTCCACTTACCCAGGATCCCCAATGAGTGAGATTCCCCTAGGCAAGAATAATGATAACACACTTCAACTTGATAACCGTTTACTAATACGTGATGGCAGAACCTTATCTTATACCTATTAAGGGTAACACACATAAAATGCAGTATATAAATGGCAGAGATGCAATACATATATATGTGGCTCGGACACTCTCCTATAGAGTAATGTCACTTTCCCACCACCGCGTGCACCCCACACCGTGTCCAATATATATGTGCGCAGCCCCTTGGTCACTCAACCCAGTGTCCCCAAAGAGTCCTCCCCCAAGGTGGGATCAGCGCCTGATGGTACCGGTGTTGGTGCACTTATTAAATACCTTCCGGCTACTCCTGCAGCCAGCAACAGACTTCAAAAAGGATCCGCCGATCCAGCGCAGTCTCTCACGAGTTGGGAATGTCCAGCAGCTTGAGCCCAAACCACTGTTCTCACACACCGCCGCTCTGCGACACTGTGTCCCTATCTGTTGCTACAGTAAACGGAGTAGATGTCCATTTCTATAGGCCGTCCCTGCAACACCACAACCTTATGGTAACTCAGGGTATACCTTGGGCCTGAGGGGAAATCTGGCCTATGCAGGTGGGTCACTGACCCCCTGCACACACACAACCTCTCCCCTTGCTCCTCTGGTGCCCTCTGGCTAGCGTGGTCTTTCCCCCTCGCTTCCCTTTCCTGCCTGCCAGCAATTCCTGCACTCCCACCATTGGTTCCCTGGCATCAGGTGGTTCTGCTGAGGCTCCTGGGAATTGTAGTTTACTGCGGGGCCTCCTGGTGATTGGCCAGCCGTTCGCACGCTTTGCACTGCGCATGCGCAAACTCTCTCCGCTTCTGACAGTTGCGCCTGACTATTGCGCAACAACATGGCGGCTCCCTGTGCTACCGGGCCGCCGCAGAACCTCCGAACGCTCCCTCAAGAGGCACCCTGCAGCGGAGGTAGAGAGGCAAACCAGGACATTCCTACATTCTCCCCCTCGTGGAATCCAACGTCCCCACTTGGGAACGTACCAATACATATACAGTATTAACACAATAAAAATGCATACATGAGACATACAACTTATCACTGTATACTCTACATGAGGTTATACATTTTATTGAACATTCCAATCACAGATCTCACTCTATTGCGAGCCCACTGCTGAGCCTCATAATGGGGTGCCCCGAATTGATCGTAAGTCATTCTCATGGGAGGTTGACTAGCGCTTTGGCTTCTGCGCAGGTGCTCTTCCGTTACTCCCTCTGGAGAGTAACAAATCTCGCTTGGCAATTCAGTTTCTTCCCTTGAGGGGATTAATGTTTCTACACAGTCTCTTTGAGGCATAAAGCATGGGCTCTGTGGGTCTAAAGGCTGGCTCATTGGAGTCAGCATATCTGTTGTTGGACCAAGGGGCCCTTTACCCGTAGCTCCTTCGGGAGATGCCCCCACGGTCGGAAGGCTCCTTTGAGAGGTTCCCTCTATAGGATCCTCAGAGGTGGCATTTACTACAGTCTCTGGACCACCCTCTGGAATATCTGACTCTCCTTCGAGCGAAACAATTGGCACTACCAATTCGTTATCCCCTACTTGAGGTATGGGGAGGAGATGATTTCTATGCCATACCTTTACCCGGCCTTCTGAGTCTTTGATGCAGTATACCAGGCGGCCAGGCATCTGTGACTCCACCTCATACACGCCATCTCTCCAACGGTCGGCCAGTTTGTGCTTCCCGGGGACACCCAAATTGCAAAGGAGAACCACATCCCCTGGGCGGATTTCCTTATGGCGCACTTTGTGATCATAACGCTTCTTATTACTCACATTTAGTTGCGCAGCTGCCTTCCCTGCCAGTTTATATGCCTGATGCAAGCCGTCTTGTAATCTTTGCACATACCGAAATTGCGTTTGGTTGGATACCCCATCGGTAGATATCCGCAGACACACATCCACTGGTAACCGAGCTTCTCGTCCAAACATTAGGAAGGTGTATACCCTGTGGACTCGTGGCGAGTACAATTAGAAGCATAGATGGGCTACACACACACATATATACATATATATATATATACATATATATATATATATATATATATATATATATATATATATATATATATATAAAAACACAGAGGCGCACTCATAGCGTAAAAGGTATAACAATATATTTATGGAGTCAAGGATTTAAAAATGCACACTCACAAACGTAGCTTAATAAAAAGCATTTTTGAGTAAAACTCAGCCAGCCAGACGCAGGAACCCGGTAGCAGATGACTTTGGTATAGTGTCCGGTGTAGGTACACTGCAGCAGCCTCTATGGATACCTCCGGAGCCCGGGGAACACGAGGGACGCCGCCTTCCTCTCAATCCTGCGTCACACAGTGAGTACTCAGCTCCAGTACCGCGAGAACTCAGTGACGTCAGTGGATTCAACCGGAAAAAGTTCCCATGTATGCAACGAGTGGACAGCTGAGAGTAATACTTCCAAAAAACGCAATAAATTGCTGTAGCAAGCCAGTGAGTGGAAATATAATAAAACTGGGCAGTAAAACCTCCACACAACACTCTCTACGCGTTTCATCTCAAAGAGACTTCATCGGGAGATCTATATATATATACACATATACACACACAAACACACACACACAGCTCAACCCCGCTATAGCGCGATACGTTACAACGCGATGCGAGCGTGGCTCCCAATAATATGCATCAGATCTCCTACCATGCCGTTTTCTATCCTCACCTGTTGTCCAGGGCTTATGTGGCAGGGAGCTTGCTGAGGGCGCCCTCCTCCCCGGCGTCAAATGACATTGCAGGGTCATGTGACGTCACGTCACCATGGCAATGCGGCATCAAATGACATATTATGGCTAAATAAAACCCTTTCTTGCTCCACCAGCACAGCACTACTACATTTTAATAGCGATTCAGACAGCAAAGTGCTTTTCAACAGAGTGGAAACTCTCCATAGACACTTCCCATAAAGAGGTTATGGTGTATTAACAGATCGTCAGTGATGTTCAACTGCAGTCAAGATATTTTGTTGTTTACATCTTTAAATTCAATGGAGTTCACCTAGCTGCGTATATTAACAATTCGTAGGATAAAAACAGATGTGTCCACAAATCTGAGTGATCAAATCTGAAAAGATCAGTTCCCTCTCCATATATTTTTTTTCTTACCCCCTTTTTATCTTTTAACCTGTAAAAGAAGCGGGGGGGGGGGGGGGGTCTTTGGAGCTGAACTCCATGAATTTCAAATGCAGGTACCGCTGTCTCATGGGATACTTAGCAGGAAAAGTGCCACCGGTTCCTCTCATCAAGGGTAAACAGAATGGGCGTTCAAGTCTCATGCATCACTGTCACGGGAGACCAAGCTTATTAACACTTTCCCATCTGGATCCTTTGATTGAATAAAGCATGAAATAAAATAAATTGTATTTATTCACATAAAAAACACACACAGCTTGAATGACAAAATTATCACAAATAAACAATTACTGGGATGGGGCAAAACTAAATAAAATGTCCACGGAACGAAATCCTCAGAAATCAAGTCTCTAGGTATCAATTTCCAGACGTGGGGTTGATGCGCAAAAAGAGCCGTGTAATAGTCCTTGGCTAGGGGCGCTAGCGGCAACCCCTGTATCTCTGTCAAAAGTAAACTTTTCGTTTTGTCCTTGCAGGATTTGTTTGCTAATCCTTAGTTCTAACGAACTTTTGAAGCAGGGTGCAATCCTTAGTTATGTTATGACCTTTGCACCGCACGCTGTAGCTCCGATGAATCTGATGGAACTTCTTACAAGATGGAATTAAATCTGTTACATGATGGAACCAACTCCTCACTGGCTGTCCTGACTTAAAACCTCACAAGTCCCACCTTTAGTCTGCAGCGAATCCCTGCGTGGGAACCAATCCGCCCACCTATAGCAGTGTTCTGCCAGGTTCTTCGTAGCCTGGCACTGAGCTTCAAGGTATGATGAGAGCATGTGCAAACGTGGCACTTCAGCTGCTTATCATACCTAGCCATGCCTACTTCCCTGGAGACCTAATGTCTCCCTGTCCCGACACCTAGCCACCTGTGAGGCCAAAATGTTCACCACTCATCCCCAACTAACACCTTACAATGCTAGGTTCTTTTGTTAAATCCGGGTCTCCCCAGACATGCCGGAGTCATCTCCATGTGATGCCTTAGAAGTCCTGGACTTAAGTTATGACTCATTGTACTTGTGAATACCAAAATGTGTCTGCTGCCTCTTTGAAGCCCCCCCTGCTTCCTATGCAAATTGATTGTTTATCCATACTAAATGACTTCCTATGACATTACTTCAAAAACCTAACTTATACAGTTTTATTCTAACCTCACTTACCCATTTTCCTTACACCCCAATAAACTCTCAGCATTATCCTGAGCTGGAGTAACACCCCTGAACCCCTATAATGGATTCAGGGTACCTGGGCATTACCCCTTTAGCCTAGGGACCCTGTGCAGACTGTGGGAATATACATTAACCCCTTATGCCCCGTGTTTGTTGTGGGTATTCATTAACCCTTAATACGGTGATATGGCCCTCTTCTTCCTAGCCGGGTGCATATAGACAATTTATACACATTCACAGGACTGCAGCCAGCAGTTGGCTGCAGAGCTGACACTCTACGCTTTAACTTAAAATGTAACCCCTACAACTCTCTCCACCTTATTCCTGGTGAGAGAGTTATGGAACCCTTCACTGGGTCCTGGGATTCGGGCATATCCCGGGACCTGGAATGTAACCCAGTTGTTCCCTGCCCGGTCGTACTGCTCTAGTTTGTGCTGAAGCAGGGGGATTTGGCGGTGAGCTGCAAACTGCGTTCTAGGGGGGATTTTATCTGGTGGTCTGTGTTCCTCATGTCCTCAGGAATCTGGGGGGATTCCTGAGTGCATGTTATGGGTAACCCGCAACATGGGCCCCCTTCTACCCAAACACACCCTGACAAGATTTTCCCGTAAAATCATCCCTGACGCATCCCGCTGGTTGGCACTCCTGGAACAGTAAAACCACATACATCTTTATTATACAAGCAGTTATATACCACAATTGGGTTGAAGAGCTGACACTCACAATTCCTCAATATAGCTCAGGGGCACTGGGCATAATACCTTTATTTATGGCCTGGGTACCCCTTCACCATCACGTGGGCCAATAGGAAGCCACAATGTCATTTGTCAGTTTCCTTTTGGTTAATGTGACGGGGTATTTAAACCACCATGAAGTATCAGCAGCACCTTAACCAGTATCTCGGGAAGCAGAGGGTACCCCCAACTGAAGTTAATGCTATTCAGCTCCAAAGACCCCCTGCTTCCCACTCATGCAGCTAAAAAGGAGGGTATTTAACTTGGAATTCTTTAGGTTGACTAAAGAGGTTTAAAAATAGCCAACTAAAAATATGAAATCTAAACAATTACACTCCTATTCCGAGCAGCTTTAATCTCAAATCTGAGAATCATCAGGTTAAAATGTATTATATTGTAATGCTACGACTATTCCCCTCATTTATTAAACTTTTAACAGCACCCAACCCCATTCGCTTGAATATTTTGCACTAAAATGTATTTTAAGATTTGAGTGCTTCCTATTTTTGTGCTGAACTTGCATGCAATCATGATGAGAAGGTGTACAATTAATAACAATACACAACTTACTGACGAACGTGCTTTGAACATTCTTTTAAAGGGTTCTTTTTATTTCAAAAATAATAAATATGTTATATATAGAATTAGCCTAGCACAGAACTAATGAACTAACAACCACAATTTAGACAAAAAAAAAAAAACTAACACTAATTTCAAACATCCCTCTTTAAACCATGAGATCTGAAAGTCTATGCTCCCAATCTGCATTCAAAATGCTAGCACATCCAAAACAAACTATGGAAATGTGCACAAATGATCACAATTATTCATTAGGAAAGAAAAGTTCCATATAAGAGCTAATCTCTTCACTGTAGTTTAATCCAATATCCTACACATTCTTACTATTTGAAAGGGCTGTGAACAGTTCATTTTTTTGTTTTTGTTTATAAAAAGTGATGCAAAACCTTAAAAAGGTTTCACTTTTTACTTCTCTTTTGGCCCAACACACTCACATTGTAAAAATATTGCAACATACAAGTCCAACATACTATAGAACCTGACTATTTAAAAAAAAAAAAAAAAAGCCATGACTAACACTGTACAATAAGTAATGAACACAAACAATACTTTGCTATGGGCAAAGCAAAAAAAGAATTTGCGTTGGTAACGGATTACACACCTGGAAACACTTTTTGAATAACAATGCTGAAAACAGAAGGGGAAAGAAAAAAGGTTTTCTGCACATTTAAGTCATCAAAATGCACGTATAGATCAAACTACAGTACTTAAGATAATGGATTTGCATTATCAGTCCAAAGCAGATGGTGTAAAGATTTATACCACCGGAAACATTTGCTCCACTTTCAGCACTTATGGCATTTTCCTCTTGCAAGAGAATAAATATGTCCGCTGTTATGTGGTTATTAGATGACGTCTTAGCAGATGCAAGGCACTGAGAGAAAAACATTCTATTGTGCACCAAGAGCAGAGACAAATGCAGACTGGAATTGATATGGAGTTGGAATGAAATAACTCCTTAGTTGCCGGAGGGGATGGCCTCCCTGATTTGCAACTCCTTTGGCAACACAGTTGAAATATCATTGCTACAACGCAGCGCAGCTCTTAACTGCAGCTCATCGCAACACTTCTTTTTGCAAATCTTCCATTTGATCCTGTTCGCACAAATAATATCTCACACCAGTTTAACACAACTTTACGGTGTCAGAGAACACCAAGGATTCTACGGAAAAAGCATATCCTCGCTTTTTAAAAGGGCAGTTCCACCAATGGCTGTGGTATGTTTCATAAATGAAATCTTAGAGGGTGCTGGAGTGGGCAACTCCAGTACTCAAGGGCCACTATCAGGTCAGGTTTTCAGGATATTCCTGCTTCAGGCAGTCGACTCTACTCGGAACATATTAAACATATCACTCATATTAGTTCAAGTACAAGTAATAGCTTTAAAAACTTGTGGTTTACTTTTAGAAGTGTCACAACACTTGGAATCTCTATAGAATGTTGTGTTTACAGTCCCCACCTGGCACTGAAAGTGTTAAAGAACAACTATTACATCAGTGGGTCGGCGCAAACGCACTAAAACAGCGGTCGGTTTCCCTTGTGGGGCGCAATGTAAAAATGAATGGTATGAATGAATGAAATGTCCCATTGTCGCCATATAAAAAAAGCAGTAAAAAAGGCTAAACCTTATTTTGCAGCTTTATTACCATTTATTACCATCAACAAAAATACTGCGGTTTAGAAGCATATGAAAGGCTTGAGCAACAATAAATGTGCATATCTCCCTAATTTTAGCTGATTTTAGAGTCACGTAGCTGTAATTGCCTAATGTGCGTACAAAGCCACGAAACCAAATAATGTGAGAAACCTACTTTAGGAATATATTTTTTTGGACTATGGTCCAGATTGAATGATCTGTACTTAAACCATAAGACACTAAGGCTCAAGACCATATTGTACCACTGCGTAAATATGGCCCATAGTTTCATACAGTGTGTATTCATTTAATTATTTACAAATATAATAGTCATATGTCTCAAATACCCAAAGACGGACTGAAGTTGGGTGCTGGCTTATTTATCAATTTTAGGCCATAAATGTAGGTATGACAAATGTACTGAAGGGCAAGACATTTTGAATAAGAATACACATTAATAGTGTGATCCTATAAATATTTCCTTTTTATTGGATTGAAACTTCGAATTTGGTGATTACGTCCTATTAAGAGAAATACATAACCAAAGTTCCTAACGAGTGGGGGGGAAGGGAGGATAAAGAAAAAAGACAAAAGAATTATAAATACTGAAAAGAAATGGCCTCATTACCGTATGTACAGACCTGTTTCACTTCATACACATTATGTTTGGGGACCAATTCCTTTTATGACATACATTTACACAAGCATTCAGATTCTCAAGTAGCTTTGTGAGCATTGAATGCATCAGTCATTCAGCCTACGTAAAGCAAACTGCTAGAGTTTTGTTTTCCGATTGCAGAGCTGGCATGCAACAGACAAAACGCTCAGTCTGAGGTGCTGCAGATAAACTGTTCTGTTCCCTCCTGTAATGCGGGCTCTGTTGTGCTAAGGTCCTTCTGTCCTTTCTTGTCTTTGCTTTGAAGTCCCTGCAGAGTAAGGATAAGGTTCCGGATTTCTTCACGCTTTGTTTTCATTCTTTGTTGAGCAAACCAATCGGTCAAATTCATAGGCAGATCAAAACTCTGAATGGGATTCTGAAATAATGTGACATATTAAATTATGCATACTAAAACAAAAAGGACTGTATTACAAACGGCGTGTTATAGGTATTGTTCACGAAATCTAAATGGAGGATAATTGGGTGTTTAAAAACAATGGCTGAAGCATTAAAACTATTTGCGATGCAACATGCAATTTACCGAACACAACATGGCAGGAACACGGCTCCGAGGGCTGCAGCGTTGCATTTCCAGCCACCTTTAATCACATTAAAAAACAGCCCACCAAATTGTGACTTTCATTGACCTCACTATGAATCGTTTTAGAAATGATAGAATTTCATAATACAGTCTGAGGAGAAAAGATGAATGATCCAGGGCAACTTCAGATTTTTCTAAAAGTTGCCCTGGATCTTTCGTCTTTTCTCCATATACTGGATTTTTTTAGGCAGATATCCCTGAACCAGGAGCACCGTTTTTTGCAAGTATTTTTGACTTTATTCTATGTGTTGTGCAGCTTCTCTTATTATATTGCATAATACAGTCTGAAACATTGAATATTTGTAAAACATTACAAATCCATTTCTTTCTTTAGCAGGCAATCAGCTTTCGTCGGTGGAGAGACTATTCTAAGACACGATTACCAATGTTAATGCATGCACATGAACATATATATTAGAAATAAATAAAATGAGACGTTTCTTTCTGCAAGGATCTTAATGATATAGTACAACTTAGAAACAAGAGGAAATGCAATGGCATGAACACTGAGCCAGGTAAAAAGTTCCCTTTTTCTTTTAATACTTCCTTCGTAATTCAGGATACTGTATATGTAATAGCTTTAAAAGTTAAACCAAATTGCCTAACCGTTAACAGCACTACAAGAAATATCATTGGATGTTCTATACATGTTGCTTTTTTGATGAGCAGCAGTCACTTCAATGTTGCAGAGATTAGTATTCACACAAAAATAGAATGTGAAGGCAATTTGTATGATAGAAAGTGAGACCTAATTCTTTGTTCCAGCCTTAGCTATATAAGCTGTGTAATGATGCGAGCAAAAGTACTAGCATCCATATGAGAATGTACAGGAAGCTAAAATCAATATACTTGTTAGCGCGTTACTACCCAGAAACCTTGCGTGCAACTTATGCGATATAGGACGTGACAATGGTGCAAATTAAGCTGGTTTGGAGATCTATGGAGGGCATGAAGATACACTCATGGATATTGCATCTTTGCTAGAACGTAAATAACATTTCTGACTAGCTAAATGGGGCTGTATCTGATAACCAGACCTCTGCAAATGAAGAGTTTAATAAACCCCATGGACCGCCCAACCAATAAATAATCTATAAACGCACCTCAAAAAAGCTCTCCACATACTGCAGTATATACACTCCACAGTCACTGAAGTTGTTTTGCTGAGGCACTCTGGGGTTGGAACCTTTCATGAAATCTTTGGAAAAACTTCTTTTGCTGCCTTTCCTGACTTCCCATTCTACCTCCAGGTATCTGCACGAGGGAATGAAATACAAGAGAAGATGTATGCATACTTAAAAGCCAAGATTTATAGCAGAGGAAGAGAGTCTTAAGATTCTAAAATCGCAAGTATAAAAAAACAGGTGACTTACTCTCGTAATGTTTTGACCACGGTGGACCGTGAAGGACCTCTCAGAGAATCCATAAGCAGAATACATGGTCTGGAAATGAAAGAGGGAAACAATTGTGCAAATGTCGTTGGCTGTCCATGTTAGAGGCAGAAAAACTTAACAGCAGCTTTATTTCCAACAGAAAAGGCAGGATTGAAAAATAAAATCTTGATGAATCATTCAAATTAGTTTATCTTTATACAAAGTTTCATTGATTGCAAAATAGAGCACTGCAGACCCACCGATATAACTGCAATCCAATGTTGTTCTTTACGGCTGGAATACATTTCTAATTCAACCGGCAACAAAAAGACGGAGTTGTGGTAATATGAAGTAACACCTAGAAGTGAATTTTTGGTAATCTACACAACAGCAACCAGAAGGCAGGATTGAGATTACCTCCACCACTGATATAGGAGACAGACTAGCAGAAGCAGCAGCCTTCATATGCAAACAGTGCTGCGAATGCTCTATTTATTTACCTTGGTTCCTGCTGCTAAATAAATCCAGCATATTAGACATATTGATGGACAGATCTAAATAAATATTAGCATAGGTGTTTCCAACATGGAACTGAATTATTCAGCATGCTCTGCAAAAATAAAGTTTTATAGGCATTTGTAGAAATGATTGCAATCAAGTGCAAACCAAATCAAAATTAAGATTCCTTGTGCAACGACAGCTAAGAGAAAAATCTGTTTCCATGTCATATGCTTTTTTTTAATGAAGAACAAAAACCTATTTAGCTTTCCTGGAGACAAAGAGAAATTGATAGGTATAAGTGATCAACAGCAGGATATTTCACTATCAATGTTTTTGTGTGGAGCAAAATCTCACATTTTAGAGCCTCTGGGAACCAAAACAAGGACAATAAGGAACTCAGAAGCATATTGGCGTCTGGGTGACTATACATTGTGTAGGCTTGACTTGTATTCTAATGTGATTCCAAACAGGGCCAACTCCACATTTAACAGTGGAGGGAAAGCCTTGTTCTTTCTGAATGTGACCAACTCACAGGTAATGAATATAAAAAAGAAAAACTACTTTGCAAAAGGAATGATACTGCGACAGACAAGTGAAATATCATTTGGGGGCAAATACTCTACAGCTGAAGTCCTTATGTTAAATAGGAAAGTCAAGGACTGGGAAACTGTCAGCATAAATGCAAATGTGTTTGTGGCAGCACTCAGCTATTCAGGCTATAATACACATAAATATCTGAAATGTTAATAGTAAAATGGAATAAGAGTTCTTTTTTTTTTAAGCAACTACAATGCCCGAAGTAAAGAAAAGTTTGTTTTAAATATACTGCATTACTTACATCTGATGTAGAGAGTATATTTAGGAGATGTTCACAGTCTCAAATGCAATGGAGTTTTTTGACTAATAAAAAAAGTGAAAAATGATACAGAATTCCACACATCCCATTATAATATCATTCATCTCCTCCCCTTCAACCTCCCCAAATCACAAGCAGACTCATACAGGACAAAATGGACGCTCATGAAGCAAGACGAAATGGATGCTCTTCACACTCTCTTTCTCCAAAACTTTGCCTTGCAACATATCCCACAAAACGTCCATACAGATTCATTGATCTGGTTCATTTTTATTATCAAAGCGTGCATGCAACTTATACCTGTTCACCCTGGCTCTTAAATTGAAAGAGGAATGTTTTCCTAAATATTCAATAACACCAGCTGCCAACACCAGGCTTTCTAATACGGCAACAAAAACAGGAATGCTAGAGGGATTTGTGTGTGTGTACTCCTGGGAACAAAAGCAACAAAAACAATAGAAGATTGCTGTAAAAATGATTGCATCAGAGGAAAAAAATAAATCTTAAAATGAATCCCCAGCCCCACAAAACAGGATCAGTAACACGATTAACATAACATTTGCTCATATGTTATTAAAAAATAATAATAAACCTTTATAAGTCACCCTGTATTGTAACTCGTTTAGATAACTGGGTAGATGTGTAGCATATTGCTGTGTAATATATCAAACGCCTCCCCATGGAGGTATAAACAAACTCTCTTGACATGGCCATGTAGGATGAATATGTACACCCTAGCTGCAGCATCCAAGCTTCCCATACAACCAGATGTTAGACAAAAGTTTACAGACATGTACAGTAAAAAAAACTATTTCCGCAAAATGGAGAACTGCACTGTTACACAGGCAGACACAATATTACCTTCCTAGAAGTGTGCTGGCTGCACGCACACTCCTGGCCCTATAATCTGATAGCTTCTCTGATCCACAACTATTGCCAGGAGGGCATACCACCACTGGTAAAACACAAGGACATTTATTACAAAGTGGGCACGCTGCTTTATGTAAGCATACACGTATATCTGACAAACAAAGTGGTGAGTGAACACAAGGGAACAGGTTTATATACACACACACACACACACACACACACACACACACACACACACACACACACACACACACACACACACACACACACACACACACACACACACACACACACACACACACACACACACACACACACACACACACACACACACACACCACCCTCTCTCTTTACAACAGACATGCCTAACTACAAAGTAAGAACAGTCACAGAGCCTCCTGTTGGCAAACGTTGGAGCAGTTATGCTCAGCATACTTGATAAAACAGAAGTTTGAATGTTACCAAAAAGATTACCAAAAAGCCTCAAAATGACAAAACAAATAGCATCAAAGACTAAAAAGATTGGGGATTTAGAATATTTATGACAAAACCTACTTGTGTACCTGTTTTTTTTTTTATTCTATAAACGGATCTTCAGCAATCAATCAAAACTGGAGCATTAGCACATTAGGTAATGTTTACAAATAAAACATAAGATGGTGCGATCATCACTAGGGTGTCTGTGTTTTAATTCCTTCAATAGTGTTTCAAACAGCATTGGAAAAAAATAAATAAACGAGGACTTAGACATCTTCCTGCTAGGGACTGCCTGGCTGTATAAATAGAAGGCTCGCTACTTGGAACTTCAGCAAACATATGAATTGCATATATTAGGCACTTTCTGTTGCTCCACATTGGATACGATATAAAATATATATTTATATACATTTTTTTACATTTGCGACTGGTTTACACAAATGATGATATAAAACAGCAATGCTGATTTAAAGGTGAAGGTCGTGATTCATAAGAAAGTACTTCAAATTTGTAAGCTGTATTGGATATGGAAAAATGTAGTTACATTGTAGGTTGTGATACCTTTTATCTGTTGATTAGATACTATACAACATTGAGGGTTTACTACCTGAATAAATAAGCGCTTATTAGAGTAGCAAGTATTTTGTATCCTGTTATTTCTGTGCATTGTTCATACAGTAGATTAAATTATAGTGTACAGATATTTTAAAACCTCTATCATTATAACAATTTTTAAGAAACAAACAGAAAAACAAAGTACAGAAAATATCTAAAACTGCTTCAGTGTGTGTTTTTCTGCAAAAAAATATTTTTCAATATTTTGATATATTTTTCTGTACTGTGAGCCATTTTTCCCCCCACTATGGGCCATTATTTTTAAGTCAGTCCCTCCTAGCACCACCGTGTACTAGTGAACATCAGTGACATGTTTGAGGGTTTAAAGAAGCAGAACATGTTCGTTAATTTGTTTCATAGGTGGAAAGCAGGGGGTCTCTGGAGCTGACCCGCATTAATTTCAACTCCGGGGACACCCTGCTTCCCAATATTCTTACCTTTGTATGGGGTGCCGGTAGCAGCTCTGCAGGTTTAAAACTCCCGGTCACAAGGGGCAATAGGAAGCCGCAAGGGATGATGTCACGGCTTCCAATTGGCACAGGGGAGCTTTATATCTGCCATTTAGTTAGGCCCACACACAGCCCAGCCAGAGCTGCTACTGGCACCCCCTACGGAGGTAAGTATCTCGGGAAGCAGGGTACCACCGGAGCAGAAATTAATGAGGCTCAGCTCCAGGGACACCTTGCTACCCACCAATTTATAAAATTTTTTTTTTAAAGAAAGGGGTGGGGGGGGGGGGGGGGAGGAGGGGTCCTGCTTTAAATCTAAATCACTGTAAATACATTTTAAAATGTTTTCAAGTTAGTTTGTAAACATGACAAGACAAGACATGAGGGGTTTCATTTCCTTTCCATACTCCCTTTTGTGTAATGCCATTGTGTTCAACAAAAGTTTGCACAAGAAAAGGCCCTTATCAGCCTACTGCACCTCCGTAGCCATCAGCTGATAGTGATTTTTTCACCTTGATATCACTTATCCTCCTCCATTTGGTGTATCAGCAACTGATCGGACATTCTGTGTTTGTTTCATACATATTTTATGTACATTGTATTTTATTATATGTTTATTGCATCCTTTTCCAATATATTATATCATTGATATAGGGACTTTGTTTTCCCTGTTTTTGAATACATTTGTCCATATTGTTATACACTGGTGTGAAAAAGAAAGTACATCCTCTTTGAATTCTATGGTTTTACATATCAGGACATAATAACAATCATCTGTTCCTTAGCAGGTCTAAAAATTAGGTAAATTAGGTAAATACAACCTCAGATGAACAACAACACATGACATTTTCCAGAGGCTGGTTTGTCCCTGGGCTTGACAGCACTCAGAAAGAAGGCAGTGGGTGCTAAGAATCCCGATAGGTTAAACAAAGGCTCTTTTTAGCTCCGTTTTTTAAAGGAAGATAGGGGAAGGGGGCTACAGGTGTGAGTAGTAGTTCAATTCTAGAACTGTTGCACCGAATGGCAGTGTTGTGGGTTCTAATCCTGCTGGGTCCGACACTAGTACCCCCTTCATCACAAGGGGACTTAGACTTATTGGTTTTAAGGCTATATTTTAGGAGGTGTGACTCATTTAAATATAGTTTTTTTTTAGCAACTAGCATATCTCCCAGGGTACATACGCTGTGTTTCTTTTTCAGCACAGGCATCTCTCCCTAATTTATTTCGAGGAAGGTTTTAGGGGACATATTTACAACTGGAGATACTACGAAGTTGGACCTGCTCCTCCCCAGAGTGCTCATTTCCATGTCATTACCCAGAATCCCTGGCTGCAGTGAAAGCATTGTTTGTCAAGTGATAAGGAAAGACAGGGTTGCAGACGGGCAAATGTACCCACAAGTGGTATTTGCTGTACACTGTACGGTGGAAGGTTTTTGTCACTTTAATGCCTGTGTAATAAAAATGGTGGGGGTTATTAAGTATTTTAATCAATCTGGAACGTCAGGGGTTAACGTTGGTTAGAAATTGTGTTAAAAATACAATTGTTTTTATGACTGATCAAGACACTTCCTGTGTCTGTGCTGATCTACAAAGAGGGTTTAATTGGGGGGTTATCACTGATGGCCCACTTAAAATGAAATATGTATTGTTTGAAAGGCCAGATCATGTGATGTCAGCCTCACATAAATCCTTACATTCTTCAAATATCCCATGTGCAGCACAGAGAGAGGTGACAAACAGGTCACCACTTAGTTGGAGGGTTTTATATTACATATATGATATCATGGGATGATATCTATTCAGAAGACTAAAGAATAGATATTCAAAACAGTTGCAATTAGACTGATGCAATAAGGCCAAACCCTTCATGTTTGGGAGGTGGCAAATTTAGGTGCAAACCAGTCAACATTAGTATTGTTACATTCAGCAAACTCGCCTGAATCTATTGATATGACTCGCGTCTGTGCTGGAGTGTTGAAGAAATAAAGTTACAAGGTCTTTTATGTATTGAAAAAAAAGGGAGAAAAGGCACTACTACCAAATGTGATAAGCACCAACGACTCCCCCGGAGCAGACTGGGTTAACATAAAAACAAGTAGAAAAACCTGTGCTGTTTTTGCTACTCTGGACTGATGGTGTGTGTGTTCATTGGTTCCTCCTTTTTGAGATTAACCTTCTGAGATATGTCTGCTACAGTGTATATGCCATGCTGCATTTAGATACACTATATTTTTATTAGGTTTGATCACTTGATTTAGTAGCTGTTACTTTCTGATACATTTTTCCCCAGTACTTCTGCAGTTACAGATCTTTGTGGGTCGATTACGCGGACACGTTAATAGGGCTGACATTTTTTTGCTCTGTTTAATTTACCCTTTCAATCAGCGCTGGTACACTCTTGGACCCATCATTATGCTGAAGTATGATCTCTTTTGGTAACTGCCTTGAGGCACTTATTCCCGGGTACAGTCATTCATATTTTTAGGAGGGGTTTACACGTTTACCCCTCTGTGATCTATGGTTCTCTGTGTGTTACCTCTGTTGTACCTAGCATTTGCTGAAATCAGATTTATGGTTCTCCGCTTGTTCACTGCTATTTATACATCATTTATTCTGATTACTGTGAACATATTTTTATTCTGGTTGGTGCTTGGCATTTGCCTATACATTTTTTTGGCGGGATAGGTTGTTCGCTCTGTGACTATATATGTTTTTAGAGTTTAACTTGAATGTCCCCGTTTGTTGTTGATGCATAAATAAATTGAATTGTTTATATTTTTTGCATATGACCTGGAGTGCCCCCATTTTTGGAGTTTCTAGAACTTGGCTTTGGGAGTCTTTTTATATATTGAGTCAGAATGTAAATGTCAACAAAGATTTTTTTGTTTTGTTTTTTTTTTCCTTTCAAGTTGTAAATGTCAACCAAGTAGCTGATTTATAAGGGGGGAGGGGAGTATATAGTCTATGTTGTTCGCAATGAAGGGAAGTAGGGAAGTATAGGGATTTCTGTCCATGTTTTATCCTTTTATTTGAAGAAACTTGTTTGCATTTATTATTGCTGTATGTTCTTGTGATAATCTTTTTCTGTAACTTAAGCACTGTATTTTTTTTATATATATTAAAACAACATTTTAATAAGTAATGCTTTGGGATCTGAATGAACTGTTACATGCTCTGTAGAGTAAAGTACATTTTCAGACACATTTTGCTACAACAGATTATTATCAGGTTAAGTGCATAGTTTGTTCTTTAAAAAAGAGGGACCTTAGACCCTGGCAGATACATATTTTATTTGCATATTTCTTGGGTGAGGGTTTTGTATAGATATGATTGCAATTGAGTAAGGGATAAATATTAACTCATTGAAAGTACCTTTAATCTAAAATGAAGACATTGGGGTGATGTTTATGCAGGGAAAAATGTGGAAGCTAAATGGGCAGTCTTTAAAACATTGTTAGAAAAGCACACTCATCAGTGTATACCCTTGGGTAATAAATATAAAACAAACAAGTCTAAACCAATGTGGCTAAATAAACAGGTAGGGGAGGAAATGGAAAAGAAGATGCAGGCGTTTAGATTCTTAAAGTCAGACATGACGGAGGCATCATATCAGAATTATAAGGAATGTAACAAAAGTTGCAAAAGGGCAATCAAATTAGCAAACATCGAAAATGGAAAAAGGATTGCAATAGAAAGATCAACCCTAAAAAGTTATTTATGTACCTTAATAATAAAAAAAATAGAAAACAAAATATAAGACCATTTCAGTGTGAGATAAGCAGGCAAAATAATGGAGATAAGAAAAAAAAAGCAGAGGTATTAAACAAATTATTTGCCTCTTTATTAATCAGGGAAGAATCCATTGCAATATTAGTGGCACAGGAGGAAGCCACAACCTCCATATTAACGAACAATTGGTTAACTGAGGAAGAAGTTCATAGGCGGCTTGATAAAATTAAAGTAAATAAAGCACCTGGCCCTGATGGCATACATCAAAGAGTTCTTAAGAAGTTAAGTTCAGTAATCGCCAAACCATTATAATTAATATTCAAGAACTCCATTTTCACTGGGTCAGTACCACTAGATTGGCTTAAAGCAGACGTGGTACCTATATTTAAAAAGGGAGCTAGATCACAACCGGGGAACTACAGACCTGTAAGCCCAACATCAATAGTGTGGAAGCTACTTGAAGGTTTAGTATGGGATAATATTCAGGAATACCTAATGGATAACAAAATGATTCGTAATAGTCTGGATTTAAGAAGGATAGATCTTGCCAAACTAACCTTATTAGTTTCCTTGAGGAGGTAAGCAGGAATTTAGACCAGGGTAATGCAGTTGATGTGGTCTACTTAGATTTTGCAAAGGCTTTTGATACGGTTTCACACAAGAGGTTAGTGTACAAAATAAAGCAAATTGAACTTGGTAAAAATATATGCACCTGGATTGAAAACTAGTTGAAGGATAGACAACAATAGAGGGTTGTCATAAATTGAACTTTTTCAGGTTGGGCTATAGTTGAGAGTGGAGTGCCTCAGGGATCAGTACTGGGACCCTGCTTTTTAACTTGTTTATTAATGACCTTGAGGTTGGTATAGAGAGCAAAGTCTCCAACTTTGCTGATGACACTAAAATGTGTAAGGTAGCAGAATCAGAACAAGATGTAATTTCTCTTGAAAAGGACTTGGATAGACTGGAAACGTGAGAAGGTAAATGGCAGATGAGGTTCAATACAGATGAATGTAAGGTTATCCATTTGGGAAACAAGAATAACCAGGCAATTTACAAATTAAAAGGGAATAAATTAGGAGAATCCTTGATGGAGAAGGATTTAGGAGTGCTTGTAGACAGCAGGCATAGCAATAGTGTCCAAGGCAAACACGATGTTATCTTGCATTAAACGGGCAATGGATGGAAGGGAAGTAAACTTAATTATGCCCCTCTATAAAGCATTAGTAAGACCACACCTTCTATATGAGTACAGTTTTGAGCACCACTCCATAGAAAATACATTATGGAAATAGAGAGAGTGCAGAGAAGAGACACCAAATTAATAAAGGGGATGGACAATCTAACTTATGAGGAGAGGCTAGCTAAATTATATTTCTTTACATTGGAAAAGAGGCGTCTAAGAGGGGATATGATAACTATATACAAATATATTCGGGGACAATACAAGAAGCTTTCAAATGAACTATTCATCCCACGGGCAGTACAAACGACAGGGCCATCCTTTAAGGCAGGGGAGCGCAAACTTTTCCTGCTGCGCCCCCCGTCTGGCCTGCTCCGGATTCGTGCCCCCCCCTCCCACCTGCAGCCACGTCAGATGACCCGTGGCGTCATTTGATGCCTTTGACTTCACGTCGTATGACCTCGTTGTCATGGAGACGCGTCACAACGTCTGAATCCCGGTAAGTTTTCTTGTTGCAGAGGCCTCACTTGATCCCCCGACAATTAATTTAAATGCCTGGGGGAAGAGCGCAGGATCTCTGCAACCGCCTGCGCCCCCCCAGACAAATCTCCCACCCCCCAGTTTGCGCACCGCTGCCTTAATGTTCGAGGAAAAGAGCTTTCAACAGCAACAAAGGAAAGGGATCTTTATAGAAAGGGCAGTTAATATGTGGAATTCATTACCCATGGAGACTGGTGGCAAATACAATAGATCTCTTAAAAAACAAAAAAGGTTGGACATCTTTTTAGAAAGGGAAGTTATACACTACCGACACACTTTATTGAAGTGTGGTCGGTACCGCAAGCCGGGAAATCTCCCGGCTTGCTAGTGGCCGCCCCTCGGCGTGCCGCGCGTCATAGACGCGCGGTCACGCGTCATCGGGAGCGTGCGCCCCCTGCACGCGTGTCCAGGGGCTCCCCGAGGGAGCCCTGGTGTCCCGCGATCGCGGGACAGCGGCAGGGGGTTCCGGGGGACCCGGCGGACCCGGCAGCGGTAGGGAGAGCGCCCCGATCGGAGGGCGCCCGTCACACTCGGGCGCGCGCCAGGCTACTGCTGCGGCACAGAACGGGCAAATGCTCGAATAAACTGTGCCGCAGCAGTACAGGGATATACCAAATAAATAAACATGGAAAGGATGTTGATCCAGGGAGTAATCTGATTGTCAATATTTGGAGTCAGGAAGGAATTTATTTTTCCCATTTTGAGACATAATTAGATGATATGTCACTGGGGTTTTTGTTTGCCTTCCTCTGGATCAATATATTGCAAGTACATATATAGGATAAAGTCTTGGTTGTCTAAATTTAGCATAGGTTGAACTTGATGGACGTATGTCTTTTTTCAACCTCATCTACCATGTAACTAGGTAATCTTGCACAGGAGAAAGGCGAGTTGGCTGGAGTAGCCATGTGTATTAACCCTGGTTGCATATATAAAAGTCACTCATAAGTGTGCTGTTCATGACCGATGGCATATTGGGACAGATTGACGGGAGACATTACTCATTTGAGGGACCTTTGTGGAAGGTGAAAAGTGGGTCAGCTGGATAGCTGTATATTAACCCTTTTCTCATATGCTGGTCACGTGCTCAGAAGTGTCATACCTGAAAGTATGTTTAAATCTCATAACATTTCTAATACAAATGTTTACAATTACTTTTGGAGTCATCCCACTCTTTTGGGGTAATTCATTAAGGTGCGATAGTGGTGATTCCACACTACTACACAAAATAGCTTACTTAATAAAATTTTTTATTTATAAAATGTTTTACCAGGAAGTACAGCTCAACCCCGTTATAGCGCGGTCCTCGGGGGCCACCCGATCCGACCGCACTAGAACCGGGGTCGCGCTAATTTAAAAAAAAATGGCCGCCACGCACCTGATCGGGAGGGAGGGACTGAGGGAAGAGGTGGTCGGAAGCCCTACACGTCCCCTAGCAACGGCGAGTCCAGCCGCAACCTGCTCCTTACCTCCCACCACCGGCATCCATTTCCTCCCCCCCAGATCCCCACACTTACCGGCCCTCCGTGGCATAGCCCACGCGGCCCTCCTAGTCCCAGCCTGCTCCTCACTCACCCCCCCTCCTCCCGACACCACCCCTCCTCCCGACACCCCCCCTCCTCCTCCTGATGCCAGCTCCGCTCCGATCTCAGCAGCCGACACCAAAGGTAGGGAAGGGGAGTGGGAGGTGTGGTGTAGTGTGCTGTGAGAGTGTGTTGTGAGTGCTGTGAGAGTGTGCTGTGAGTGCTGTGTGCTGTGAGAGTGTGCTGTGAGTGCTGTGAGGTGTGTGCTGTGAGAGCTGTGTGCTGTGAGTGCAGTGTGCTGTGAGTGCAGTGTGCTGTGAGTGCAGTGTGCTGTGAGTGCAGTGTGCTGTGAGTGCAGTGTGCTGTAAGTGCAGTGTGCTGTAAGTGCAGTGTGCTGTAAGTGCAGTGTGCTGTAAGTGCAGTGTGCTGTAAGTGCAGTGTGCTGTGAGTGCAGTGTGCTGTGAGCAGTGTGCTGTGAGAGTGTGTGCTGTGAGCAGTGTCCAGTGAGAGTGTGTGCTGTGAGCAGTGTGCTGGGAGTGTGTGCAGTGTGCTGGGAGTGTGTGCAGTGAGAGTGTGTGCTGGGAGTGTGTGCAGTGAGAGTGTGTGCAGTGAGAGTGTGTGCAGTGAGAGTGTGTGCAGTGAGAGTGTGTGCAGTGAGTGTGTGTGCAGTGAGTGCTGGGAGTGTGTGCAGTGAGAGTGTGTGCAGTGTGGTGTGTGCAGTGAGTGTGTGCAGTGATAGTGAGTGCTGGGAGTGAGTGCTGGGAGTGTGTGCAGTGTGGTGTGCGGTGTGTGCGCAGTGAGAGTGAGTGCTGGGAGTGAGTGCTGGGAGTGAGTGCAGTGTGGTGTGCGGTGTGTGCAGTGTGCAGTGAGAGTGTGTGCAGTGAGAGTGTGTGCAGTGAGTGTGTATGCAGTGAGTGTGTGTGCAGTGAGAGTGTGTGCAGTGAGAGTGTGTGCAGTGAGAGTGTGTGCAGTGAGTGTGTGTGCAGTGAGAGTGTGTGCAGTGAGTGTGTGCAGTGGTGCAGTGAGAGTGTGTGCAGTGAGTAGTGTGCTGTGAGCAGTGTGCTGTGTGTGCAGTGAGAGTGTGTGCAGTGAGAGTGTGTGCAGTGAGAGTGTGTGCAGTGAGAGTGTGTGCAGTGAGAGTGTGTGCAGTGAGAGTGTGTGCAGTGAGAGTGTGTGCAGTGTGCAAAAAAATGGAAAAAAAAATGTAAAAAATGTAATTTTTAAAAAAAAAAATTTAAAACGGGAGCCACGTGAAAACCGCGTTATAACCGAATTCGCGTTATAACGGGTCGCGCCATAACGGTTGAGCTGCAATACATTGAGAGTTACCTCTCGTTTTCAAGTATGACCTGGGCACAGAGTTAAAGTCAGTGGAGATTTGGCAATACCGCATTAAAACTCCCATTATCGCACTTTAACGAACAGAGCCCTTGCTGTAAAAGTGAAGCGTAGAAAGGCATTCATTCAGCATTCAGTATGATTACGAGTATGCTCAAAATACTTACTGCTTGCAGAAGGAGGGTTTAAGATGCCACTTTCCTGCTTCTGAAGTGCAATTGTCATCTGCAAGGCCTCCATCATCACTGCTTTCATCCTACAGAAAAATAATCATAGGACAGTTGATGTAAATGTGTTTTAGGAGGCTATTGCATTCCTACCGTTAGGAAAATCTCATGAAAACACACAGCTTTATGTGCTAAAAAAAACAAGATAGTAATCCATTAAATTCAAGTGTGCTTCTTAAAAAACATACATCTCCAATCCAAAAATTATGTTTGTAACATACTGTATGAATGGAAAAAAAAAAATACAAAAAGGAAGTATATAATTATACCCAACACAACTGCACAGGTCTCTAACTTAACAAACAGAACTTGTACTTTGCTAACTACCCTTTTCTCGCTCTTTGACAGAAATACATCAAGCCTTACTGTGGCTTACTCCATAAAAACCAATATTTATTTGCCCCATACTAGCAATCTATTTCCTATCACCATAGGACACTGTTCATTATTTTCTTAGCAATATTAAAAGAAATCTGTACTGAAGCAAGAAAAAATACAAAGACTCTTGAGCTGAGATACTGGGGATAAGTTAGTGGGCTGTTTCAATGATTGGACAAAGAGATATGAATGCTTTAAAAAGGTATCAGATATGGAGATTTGAGAATACTCTCTAAACTATATTGCAGAGTGAGAAGTTCATCCTAGGGTCACAGTGAGCTAATGGCAGTAGCATGTGCCAGGTAAGTTTGGGCTGTTTGACAATTGTAACCAGTGTTCGCAAACCTATACATTTGCTCGCCCCGGGCGAGTGGATTTAACCCCCGGGCGAGTAAATATTGGCCCAAGCAGCACACGTTTGGTACTAGGTGGCGAGTAGATTTTTTTGTGTGGCGAGTAGATTTTTTGGTGATTTGTCAACCACTGATTGTAACCAAATCAAACAGTAGTTTTACTAAATATTGTATTTTAATATTGGAATGTCTGTATAGTAAGGTAGTGCTAAATAGATGTTTTAGAATCGTATCTACTCTTTTGTGATTAGATCGTTTGTAAACTGTTGTATAGGTCAGGAGATCGATAATCCAAAGTCTTTCCCTCTTGTTTTAATTTTTTTTATTTAAGTACCTGAACTGCGGCATCACCCACAAATAACGCGTGTTACCCAGATCTCTGGGGGAACCCACAGCTCTCGAGATTCTACAAATCTGACCGCAGTGTCCCTAAAACTTGCACCGTCGTCTCCTGATGACATTGCGAGTTTCTATTGGCCGGCAGAGCAAGGCTAACCATGGTGGCTATATTGTGTCCACAGGGCAAGAATTCTTGAAAAACCAAATTCTATACAAAAAAAAAATTTCAAATTTTTTTAAAAAAAAAAAAGGAACGGGCAACAGTTGAAAGTCTACCAAGAGAAATCCCCCTTAAGAAAAAAACAAGCAACACCGACCCCTGCTTTAATATGCTAAATATTGGAGATTAGTATCTTTAAAAATCAGACTAGTAAAATCATTCCTAAATAAAAAAAAATAATGTACTTCTGTTTCCATAGTAACCACATACTTCACAGACATCCTCAGATCTTTAAACTAATCCATTCATGATTAGTTCCCCCGTTCTTTTGTATATGGAGGTACTTCTGAGACCATAATAAGTTAAACAGTTCAAGTATGTCACGGGAAGTAACAGATTGAAAATTATTTCTTAGGATCAGAAGAAGGAAAAATTCCCCCCTTTTTTTTACCGGCTCATGGAATGTTTCTTAAGAAACGGATTGCATTGAAAAGATCTTTTTTAATTTTTTTTTTTATATATAGCTATGTGGGATTCCTCTTGTGAAGGGGGTACTCCCTCCTAAAACTAAAGTGAAGGGCAGTGGAATACTTAATCGGGTAAATGTAGCAAATGGAGATGTTAATATTAAAAAATAACACAATCCAACAAGGATATGTCATTTTAATTTTAACTTAACATTCTAATGGTATGCAAATACTTTGGAGGGTATTCACAAGCTTGATGATACAACTATTTTGCCAGCCATCAATCACAATTAAAGTGTTCACTTTGTGCGCAAATTTATTATGAAACCCTTATTAATTAAGCAGATCAACTCCGACATGCAATGCACCCAGAGAAATACCAACATTTATTTTTCACAAGATACTTCTAATAAAACCGTTACTTTAGACGTCATTACAGCTCTCCAAGGAAGTCAATTATACGGCTGTTTGTTTTCTGACCTGCAATATTAGATCGTCCCACTTAGGTTAAATCGAAATGTAAAATACTAGATATGGAACAACAATACCGCCACAAACATTTGGGAAGATCTGGGAACGGGAAGCAATCAAACTATGTTCGGCTTTTCCCCCTCTCTCTTTCAAAACAATAAAATATCAGTGTAATTACAAAAGGTGTTTTTTTAAATGTTTCTTTTATGAAAGGAAACAGCTCCTAATTTTTTCTCTGGCAGAAAACACTTACAATAAAATTTGCCGTATCTTAATTGCAAACGCATGAAGAATAACGATAGGAATTGGTGCGGAAAGTAGGTATAAACCTTTTACAGGGTAGTACCAACATAAGAGAATTTTTTTTTTTTTTTTTAAACACAAGACATTTAACTAACATCTTTAAGAAGAAAACGTTTGACTGCCGCTTTCATTAACAACGTGACCCAAGGCCACACATGCTGTTTATTTTAATGAAAATATACTTTCAAGAGCACCAGCAGACTCAAATGTACACAAATAAATTAAAAAGAACAAAGATTTGCTCATTCCTTTGTCTTTAGACACGATAACATTTATTGCAACATGTCTGTAGTTGATCACTCAGGGGAGGGGAAAAAAAAAGGAACATTGGAGTAAAATTCTGATCAAACTAGATAAAATGCCTCATGAATCTATGGCAGTGTTTTTCAACAGGGGTTTGTAGAAACCCTTCGGTTCCCCAGGCACCCCTAAAGTGTTCTCTGCAATTTTCATCTCATATTAAAAATTGTCCTAGACACAGAAGAATTTACAATGCATCTGATCTCTAACATGCTATTAGAGAAGGTTGGGGTTCCTTACAATGCATCTGATCTCTAACATGCTATTAGAGAAGGTTGGGGTTCCTTACAATGCATCTGATCTCTAACATGCTATTAGAGAAGGTTGGGGTTCCTTACAATGCATCTGATCTCAGATGCGCTATTACAGAGGGTTGGGGTTCCTTACAAAGGATGTGATCTCACACACTATTAGAGAGGGCCGGGATTCTGCAGAATTTCACAATATAATTATAGGGTTCCGGAAGCCAAAAGATGATCCTAAAGTCAGAACACTGACTTTAAAATAACTAATGCCTGATCCCAATGTATTAATATTGGTATGTGTGAACTGGATTCTACTATCAATTGCTACAGATTTTAAAATGTATTAATATTGGTATGTGTGAACTGGATTCTACTATCAATTGCTACAGATTTTAAAATGTATTAAAGCTGCAGTTCAGTCAATATCCTGCATGTGTGTTTTTTTTAATAAATCAGTTCTGTAGTAAGAAAAAATACTTTTAGCATTTTCTGTTTTAAAAAAAAAACAACTTTTAAAGGCCAATTTTCTTGTATTCTATTTTAACAGCCATTTGCTAAGGCACCGCCCCTTCATGTCCTGTCACAAGCTCTGGCACACCCCTTTGTCAGCCCTGCCCTCCTTCTAGCACATGTCAGTGCAGAATTGCTCATGAATATTCATGAGCTTCCACTGACAGACAAGCAGAATATAAACAGATCCCTTCACTAATTATGTCACCAAATTTCGACCTATCAATACATGGAGAACGAATTGACCTGCAGCTATACAGTTCTTTAGGTAATTAGAGATTGCACACATAAAACTATTGAAGTAAAAAAATAAATGAAAAACAAAACAAAAAAAAAGACTGAACTGCAGCTTTAATATTGGTATGTGTGAACTGGATTCTACTATCAATTGCTACAGATTTTAAAACGTATTAATATTGGTATGTGTCAACTGGATTCTACTATCAATTTGCAAGATCCTAAAATTTAATTAACAATTTGGTGTGTCTGTTGATTAGGCAGACCCCTCCCTTAATTATTAGTCAATGTGGCTGTGTTTTAGCATACTTAAGGCAGGATACGTTGGCTGTGAGCCATATGGCTGTGCAACATCAGTGTAACATTTAAGTGTGTAGCAGAGTTAATCTTGGAGTTGAAATTGGAGGTGAAGATTGAGGAGGATCTGAACTCTAAACAACAACTTTACAACAGTGAGAACTTTACTTTCTAAAAGCTGTGATTATTTGTACTCTTCCTATCCTCCAATAACTGGCCAGTCTCTCCTCCTGTATCTCACTATGCCCTCCCTATTGCATTTTCTGTTTACTGTTTCCTCACTCCTTTGTGAACATTTCTGTTCTCTCCAACTTCTCCACTCCCCACTGCACCATTATTTATACACCTTTCTCCCAACAACTTCTTTACCCCTAAATAAAAAACACCCACACAAATCTTCTATTCACACCCTCTATCTACTCCTTCCTGATGCTGGGGATCTCCCCTAAGCCTGAACCCAGACATACACACCTGATCTTACCCATGCCTCCCTGCCATCTCTTCCCCTGTAAATGGTGTTAAGCATTTCATTTAACACTGACTAACCTTAAAACATGCCCCACAAATCAAACATCCCAAAAGCCTGCACTCATGGCTACTGTCCCACAGTCACTGATACCACCCATTGTGGCCAAGCACACCTATCTACAGAACTTATTCCCTCACCTGCTCTCTCTGTATGTTTCCCCACAAACCTTTAGATTGTAAGCTCTTCGGGGCAGGGATTTCCTTTCCTATTGTCTGATTTTTGCTACACTTATTGTATTATTATAATTCCCTGTGCTGTATTCTTTGTGAAGTGCTGAGTACACTTTTGCCGCTATATAAATAAAAACATACAATACAATCCCAAAGGTGCAACCGTATATGAAGGGGAAATATAGCTTATTATAGAACTCCAGAGTGCTTCTTTTTTGTTTTACTCCACTAAAGGGGAGGAGGTTATTGAATTACTGGTATTCTCGTGGGGAGGGAACAGCTAAAATACACTTGACACTTGACATCTTCTCACTCCCATGCTAGGTGACAGTGAGTTTAGTAGCACAGGACATAGCAAACCAACCTGCTTTGTACTGTAGTTGTCCATGATAAAATATTTCACAATGTCCCTTACCAGATTATCCTGTTCGTCAGAAAAATCTATTAATTCTTCTTCTGTTTTCTTGCCATCAACTGGTCCATCACTGTAGCTAAGTTGTATTCTGTGCAAACCATCTGTGTGAAACAAAACACATGCTAAATAACACGTCTAGAAGATAAACAATAACCACAAGTACGGGTTTGTACTTCTGTGGCTAGAAATGTTACATAAAAACAAGAGCTTGTAGAAACACCAACTTTACATATTAAAATGTCATATTTCAGTGTCCAGGAGAGGAACAGCACATGCTCCAATCACTCAGGAACTTTGATGACGAAACAAAGTACAGTAGACTACCTTTAAATAGGGTGACCAGGTGTCCCGTTTTAGACGGGACAGTCCCGGTTTTTTAATTGCTGTCCCGTTTTTTTTAATGGCAGTCCCGGCTGCCCCGCATTAAATGTCCCGTTTTTTTGTGGCTGTTCCAGATTTGGCCATCAGAGCAGGGGGGCAGCAGAGAGCACAGAATGCAGGCAGAGAGGAAAGCAGGAGGAGAGCGGAGGCCGGTCTGACTGCAGAGGGAGGGGGCGGGATTAGTGTCAGCGGAGCCTCAGCAGTGAGAGCCGGAAGTGAGTTGCCTGCTGCCAGTCAAGATGGCTTCCCCCACTCCATGCGCCACAGTGACAGGTAGGACACAGAGAGAGTGAGTGGCTCTGTGTGTGTGTGTGTGTGTGTGTGTGTGTGTGGATCAGTGGCTCTATGTGTGTAGGTCAGTGGCTCTGTGTGTGTGTGTGTGTGTGTGTATGGGTCAGTGGCTCTGTGTGTGGGTCAGTGGCCCTGTGTGTGGGTCAGTGGCCCTGTGTGTGGGTCAGTGGCCCTGTGTGTGGGTCAGTGGCCCTGTGTGTGGGTCAGTGGCTCTGTGTGTGTGTGGGTGTGTCACTGGCTCTGTGTGTGGGTGTGTGAATGGGTCAGTGGCTCTGTGTGGGGGTGTGTGGGTCAGTGGCCCCGTGTGGGGGTGTGTGGGTCAGTGGCCCCGTGTGGGGGTGTGTGGGTCAGTGGCTTTGTGTGTGTGGGTCAGTGGCTCTGTGTGTGTGGGTCAGTGGCTCTGTGTGTGTGGGTCAGTTGCACCATGTGTGGGTCAGTTGCTCCATGTGTGGGTCAGTGGCTGTGTGTGTGTGGGTGTTATGGGTCAGTGGCTCTGTGTGTGTGGGTGTGTAGGTCAGTGACTCTGTGGGTGTGGGTCAGTGGGTGTGTGCGTCAGTGGCTCTGTGTGGAGATAACATTTTTTTAGATCTATTTATTATATATTTATCTTGCCTTTGACTGTATCCTCCCCTCCAAATTCCGTTAACATGGCCGTGCGACGTCACGTAATGCACATTGCCATAACAACGAGCCGCTCCGTTACGTCACGCGGCATCAAGTTGACATGACAACGGGACGCATTATGGCGCCGAAGCATCACGTGATGCCACATTGTTATGGCAACATGTCACCGCCTGACGCCAGTGTCTCGTTGTCATGGGAACGGGGTGCGTCATGTGATGTAATTTGTTTTATAAATAATTTTTTCATGTGTCCAGGTTTTTCATTTTGAAAATCTGGTCACCCTACCTTTAAAACATGTTCCTTTATTCACGATCTGTCATTTAGGGCTGTGCTCAATACTGTAAAAGATGCAACAGAATATTCTAAAGAACATGTCATTGTTACACTTTTAGCTGGTTGCTTGGGCGTAAAAGGAACCAAACTGCAATGATTTGAATAGCAGAGTGCGTATGGTATGTGACTGTCCCCAACAATCGAGCCCCAGGGCAGAAAGAGCACTTGTCCTATGCCCCTCTGCAAATAGAGCAGTGAGGGCATCGCCTTAACACCATGTCAATATATAATATATATGCTTTGATAATTGTTGTGCTGTTCACTGTTGAGCAGGATTTGAAGGAAATACTATATTATTTATAAATGTATTATATATATATATATTAAGCAACCTCGATATAAAAAGTTTGTATCTGATTATTCCTGGGCCGCTTAAATACCCAGAAAGTAAACCCAGTAACTAATCCAGTATCTTGGGAATCAGGAGCTCCTCTGGGTTAACAAAAATAATGTTTCGGCTTTGGAGGACCCCCGGTTGTAATCCTATAATGTTATTTTGGTCAGATTGCAGCTTTAACCATTTCAATACCAGGAGGGATCCGCCACCTCAATGGGCACACCGCCTCTGGCACATTCGATCACGACTGCAATGTCAACGAAAGGGGAGGGTTCTCCCCTTATGTGTAAGTTGTGGTGGTGAACCGCAGGAAATAAGGCCCGAAAAATTATTTGGGCCCACATGGTGCCACAAATATGGACCTGCAGTGTCGATATGACACACAATGGGTTTAATGCAGCATGCTCAATTTTATATTTATTATTGTGCTCTTCATTGTATTTAATTGCAATTCACAGTAAATATAGATTAAGATGGAAGAAAATATAACAGATAGAAGTAGATCCCAGCACTCAATTCTGTTAACCCAACTTACATGGGAGTTGCATATATTAACTTTTATGTATATCGGTTGGAAATGTACTCGTATTAGAAAATGAATATGCTGCACTATTATTCTGTACAAGCCCTTAACCATACATTGGATTTTTCCAGATGTACAATTTAAATTGTGATACAAGTTCCTTCTAACAACACTGCAACATCATGTATGTTACCCTTCTGACTGCTGAGTGTGTACAGTATGTATGCCCGAGTACTGAACAAATGTTTGAGTGTTTGCTGCTAGCAATGTTCAAACTACAATAAGAATAATATGCTTAATAAACCCTAGACGTCAGGTGTGCTTTTTTGGCTGCACAACATGTAGATTAAACATTTATCCATAGTTTATTATTTTCACATTTAACATATTACAGACATTAAACCATGGCATAACATTTTTCTCAAATATATTTTATTAATTCATATAGTCTGTAAAACTAGGAATGACTTATTTCAGTCATGTCCACCTATCTCCAACGTTACACAACTTTGCAAGACCTTCTCATATGAAATGTCGGTGGGTGTGGGTTAGGGCTGGTGGGGGGGGGGGGGGGGGGGACAGGGACGGGACATGGATGGACACTATACCCAAGACAAATTGTGGTACTGATATGTAGTGGGTGCAAACACCACCCCAGATTGAAAGAGATGGGAGAGTGGGGAGGGAGGCAAGTCCCCATTCCAACTTCAGGGGAGTTTCCCCCTTAAGTTTAAAAAGGAGGCGCAACACCCCCCCCCCCCCCCCACCTCTGCCAATCTGGGGCGGTGTTTGCACCCACTACATATATTATAAATAATAATAATGTATTCTACACCGGGAGTCCTGAAGGTGAAATGTCGCTCATAACACAAAATGATAATTAAAGCAATTACCTTGTGTAATAGCACAAATACGTTTTGTCTCATACCTGAATGTTTCACCGGAGTTTTACATTCATTTGTAATTCCATTTACATCTTTAGCACTCGAGTCAGTTCCTGGATACAGAGGTTTCAGAGAGACGTCTGCTTCTCGAAGCCCTTGATCGCTTTTTCTGAAGTTGCGTCTTCCTACGCAGTGGCTTATTCTCGGTCCTAATGCGTCACTTTCACCAGTCCCAGGGCTGGTGTCAACTAAAATGGGAGTTAGGTTTTTGCTGGGTGGTTTAGGCATAGGTAACTTGGGAGAGGTGCCCTGCAAACAAGTCTCTGAATCACGCTGAGAAAGAGATGCGCTGACACAGTCTCCATCTAGCTTTGGGGCTGGAGCTGGGGGGGTCATCATTCCTTGGTAGTGAGGATTAGGGTAATTCTCAGGTTTTTGTAATCCAGGAAAACAAATGACAGCCAAAAACCAATGGGCACTGCAAATATTAAAAAAAAAAAATATTTACCATTTTGCTTTGTAACCTGCAGAGCACTAATGTGATACTGTTTTTGCATTTTGGAAGTGCATCTTAAACATTTTTTTTTTCTTTTTACGTTCGTTACTGCCAACATTAATTAGATTAATGAAATTCGTGCTAATCCACATGCATGTCTTGGTTAATTGTCTGCATAAAGACGTTTGCCTTTCCTTTCTTCTTTAGCAGTGTGGTCACACATTATGGCAGCTGGTAGCTGTGCTGACTTCTAAAACTATTAGAAAATGTACGGAGATGGCTATGGCGGTGCAGAAAGCTAAAGACTGCATTTATTTATCCATATCATATTTAACTACACAGAAACGTTAAATATGCAATCAGGAAGAAAGAGGAACAGAAACAGGAAATTATGCTTACCATTAATTTATTTTTTTTCATCACCTCTATGGCAGTACAAACTAATGGGGATGAAGCCTCGCCCAGTTGTGGGTAGGACAAAACTTTCAACCAACAAGGTTTCTTCAGCTGCTATGAGGCCCCCTGCTCTCCTCTTCACTCTCAGTTATGCTTCTAGTCGAGCAACAAAATAATAAGACAGCAAAATGACAAAAAAAAAAAAAAAATCCACCAGGGAGGGGAAGACCACAAGTCTTTTCAAACCAATTCAGGAAGGCATCTAGGTCCCCATCTTTCTCCAGGGCAAAGAAATGTTCCGGACGGGATCTGCAAAGGCTGTAATCTCTGTGGCTGGGTATTGCGGTCTTCATCTGAAGTCTGGCACGTTACAGTTCGTATCTCTGCTGGGTCACACACACTACAGCTTGTTGCTCTGCCTCTCTCTCCACTTGCAGACACTGGAGGATGAGTTGCAGTCGCATTGCAGCGTATGCTTGTCCCAATTGCTTCAGAGCCATGTGCATGGAAAGGTCCAAGGAGTTATGAGAAGTCGGACTGCTGGAATACTCAAAGTTCAACAGTCCCGGGTATTGTGATCCTCGAGCAATTTGCAGGGCAAATCCATTCTTCCCCACTTCCCTGTTCATCCAGGGCCAGACTGGAAGCCCTGTCTGCATTTTATTATTTCAAAATCTTTCCCGCAAGGGGATATACAATTAACCAAATTTGAAGAAAGGTGCACAGTACAAACGCACCAAAGAGGGTTGATATCAAATATATATTCTAGACTGTTCTCTCAGGACAAAAATGAAAAAAACACTCCTACAGTATATGACTCAATGGGAAAAAAAATATAGGAGCAAAGATTTCTGTAGACGATTGGGCAGAGATTTGGGAGGAAGCGGCGAGCTCATCTCTCTGCACCATTATCAAAGAAAATATGTATAAAATGATGATGAGATGGTATTTAACACCGGATCGGATTGCACATATTTATAAGGGAGCGAGTGCGTCGTGCTGGAGAAATTGTGGCTGTAGAGGAACATTATTTAATATATTATGGACCTGTCCAAAGGTTTTCTCCCTTCTGGAGGAAAATTATAAGAAAGATCATCAGGGTGGTTGAGGTTTCTATACCAATGGACCCCGTAATATTGATCCTAGGAAAACCAGTGCCCAATGTGTTGTATGCCACAAACAAATCTATCACATCTGTTGACAGAAGCCAGATGAACAATAGCACTTCAATGGAAGCAAATGAATATACCATCATATAAAGTATTTTCAAGAGAAGGTGCGACGTTTTAGAAATGGAAAAATTGATGGCCTTTATGCATAATACTATGGATACATTTGAAAAAAAATCTGGAATCTGTGGTTAAGTTCTTTTCCAGGAGACATAGCGGCACTACAAGACTTAGGCAGTGCTTATAGTGCCTGGCGACAGCGACGCCGTGCCAAACAAAACAAATACATTGAATCCGTCGCATGCGCTTATAGTAAGCGTTACAGCGATGGAGCGACCAAAAATTTTGAAGCCAGTGAAATTTGGTTTTGGGATCCCCCCTCCACTCCCACCGTGGTTGTTTGTTTACATTTTTTCTCCTTTATGACTATAACTATTAAGATTGTTAAAACTATAATAAAGATATTAGCACTGTTTATTGTTTGGATTATGGTGGGGGCTACACCCCCTCCACCCCTATCCTTGTTTCTATACCCACACCCTTCCCCCATGTTATCCAAAAAAAGAAATAAAAATAGTTTGAAACAAAAAACAAACAAAAAAAAAAACCTCCTTAATGGATCATTTTTTAAATAGAGACATGCTATGCTTTTGGAATACTAGGCGGCACCAGCATGGCCCGTTTCCATACCCGCAGCCCTCACTCTACGTAGCATCGCACAGCATGAAGATCCTCTTCAGGTATGCAGGATAGTACCTTGCAGTGGAATACCACAAATGCAGAGGGCATTCATTTTTAGTACAATGGTTAGGACAACAGATAACCCCATGCCTGCTTGTTTCCCGCTGGCCAAACAAACGTATCGAGCAATAGGGGACATCAGGCAAATCTTCTAAGCTGACAATAGGGAAGTCCGAAGGTGGCCTGTACAATGATGTAGCAGAAAAAGAACAACCCATGTCAGGAGGAGAGAACAAACCCTGTGAAGAGGAGAGAAAATACCCCCTTAGACCTGTAGGACAAGAATAATTGCCCTGAGGGAGAGAGCAGGGAGCCTTGTAGAAGCCGATTCGTCGAAAGTTTTTTCCTACCTCCAAGTGGGCAATGTTTAATTTCCCATTTGTTTGTACTGTTTGTACTGGCATAGGTGGGACGAAGAGAGAAAAATAATTAATATTAGTTAAGGAAATATAACCGTCACCTAAGTGGACTCCTCTATGTCTCACTTATTTTTCACTATAGAACCAGATATTCTACATCTTTGCATTATATATGTAAAATCAGCAATTGAAATACAAACGTATTTTAAGCCTTACCCAACATAAAGAGCAAGGTAAAATAACATAACAATTGTAACAATATTGGAATTTTCATGATTTTAGTTCATATTTTACTATGAAATAGAAAGAAAAAAGGATTTTATCATTTGTAATAATAATTTTGTTTTACAGTTTATTAATTAAATGTTAGTCTTCTAGAATAATTTTGGTTTAAAAGAGACTGTCCTCCTTCCAAGAACACTTTATATAGGAATAAACAAGACACGCGCACACAGGTGAATGCACATAGCTTGCATGTGAACAGAATATTATGTAGTGAACGCAGAAAACTAATCTAACTTAGAGCCCTGAGAACCTCTGTCAAAAACTAATGTTACAGGAGCTTATGGAGCAAGCTAAGCAGTGTGTGATTTACATTGTAAGAGTTTACATACGCTTCGTTAAGCGGAACAAAAATGAAGTCTTTCTGAAATATATCAACATGCCGAGTCCATGTTTTGACTCTTCCATGTCTCCTTTGCTGTAACCTGGAGAAGAAAAAAAAACACCACAAGAGACAGCTTCAGTAACTCAATTGTGCAATCAAGACATATGGTACATTTGTCACGTGTGCATAAGCTAATCAGAGGTAACAATAGAACATTAAACTTTAACTTTTGAAAAGTATTGTTCAAATCTGCAGATGAACAAACAAAAGAATAATGAAAAAAAAATCAATGTGCACACCTTTCTATGTATGTATTATTATTATTATTTTTTTTTAAAGTCTTTCCCCTCATGTTTATTTGAACAATGTAATCCAGACGTCACATAATCAATGTTTACTTCTTCTACCATGTATTCATTTGCACTGCTAAAATATTTAATATAGGGGAAAAAAAAAAAAAAAACACATGGAAGGCAAAAACATGGAAATAAACATTGTGGAAAAATAGGTCATACATTTATAATTCTGGATGGTGCATTGTTCTATGTGATAACACAAATAGGATATTGAAAGTATTTAACCAAAAATGGAGTTAGAAGAAACATGGTGTTGATGGGAGTACTATATTTACTTAACAGTTATCCTATCATTTTATGTGCTCATTTGATTTGCACCTTGGCAGACTTAGGCCCATATTTCCTAAGCAAGTCAATGGCCTGAAAGTTGTCTTATGGCAAAAGAGCGCTTTGTAAATGTTGGCCGCATTGCTTACGTTAGGTTTGCAGTATCTTGGAGGTTTCTTCGTTCTCTTTGATTAAGACGTTTGTAGAAAAAAGAACTGAAAATATGGATTCTGTCTGCATCTTTTCTTAGTTTTTCAAGCACCAAATACCTGGTTTAAAAAAAAAAAAAAAAAAAAAGTGTAGTTATTTTTAATCTACCGTAAGTAAGCCTCTTCCAAAATGTTCAAGAAAAATTATCAAATATTTTGTACAACCTCACAAGAAAAGCGCCCTGAGAAAAAAGGTAGAAAATCTAAATACTCATAATATACAGCCCACTACTGTATATTTTCACACTCTAGATACCGTGGATTTAGTTTATAGATGGCTAAACTACTGTTTTTCATAATTGACATATCAATATGGCCATTGGTTGTCCAAAAATTTGGTCTTGCTAAGGTCTCAGAGAAGACTTCGAGAACCACTACATTAGGGCATTCAAACTCGGTTCAAAGACGTATGTTGAATATTTCACAGCGTTTAATGTTACTGAGGTTGAGTGGTTGCAATGGTTAAGAACAACTATATCCCCAGAACGTCATTTTATACTTCTTTATTGGACCAACGTAAAAATTATATATGGATGTTCTGAACAGATGTGACTGTTAAAGCATATGTTGGTGGGAGCCTCATTTTGAGTTTATATGCATGTTTGCCGTACTACTTTACAGCCAAGTGTGAAGAAGGCACAGATGCGGTGTAGCTTGGCTCATCAATAAAATGTTGATGTTTATGAAGATCAAACCCACTTACTAAAATTGTAGCTCGTCCAAATATTTAATGTCGAGGTGTCAGCAGAGTTTGCAAGAGATTCATGCTCTAAAGTTTAATTATCTGAAGATAGTACGACACCAAACACTTATTTAAAAAGCAGAGATACAGATGTCTAACGTTCCTTAATTAGCATGGATATTATTGCATATGGTATTCATTGAAGAATAACACTTTCTTATGCTGCAATCATGTTGATGAAGACTTTAAAAATAATAAAAGAAAGGTGTTTTATAAAGCTTATATTAAAGAACATTCTAAGACAGCATTATAAAACAAATGGGTAAAATTAACTCATGATCACAAAAAACACAGGCAAAATAAACTTACTTTAAGTAGAAATCAATGATCACATCATTTAAAAACTCTCCTTCATTTAGACAATGGAGATCTTCATTGGTCACCGAAATCCCACCTTTGGCTGGTGGAGGTGGATATACAATCAATCTTAAAGAAAAAAAAATGTCCGTTTAAAATAAAAACAAACATTCCATAGTATATCCCAAACATTTTCTCCAGCAAAAAAAACCTAGCTGAAAGTATAAATCTTTACACTTAGTGTCAACCTTTCACTTACGTCTGTGCCATTTTCTTTTCTATGCATCTAAATGGCTAGAATAACTACTACCATCAAGGTAAACACTATTAAATGGTGTCTATCAAGAGTGCAGTCACTTTGATAGAGAGTGTGTGACATTGTTCATCCAGATAACACATATCTCATTATAAAACAAAATAACACAAAGCTTCACAGATGATTCAATAGCAGTCTTGGTACAGAATATAAAACATAGCCTGCTACATGAAAAATGAAGTCTGCTGCATCTGTATTCACTTAAACGACATGAGACCATAAAAAAAACAAAAAAACAAAAAAAAAAAAAATCTATTCCAGTGGAGAGATTGTGATGCATACGTTACATCATACAGAAAATGATTTGCTAAACTTTAGTCTTGGACACTGGAAAAGAAAGACCAGTGGATAGCCACATTAGACTGTAAGTTCCTCGGGCAGGGACTCCTCTTCCTTAATGTTACTTTTATGTCTGAAGCACTTATTCCCATGATCTGTTATTTATATTATCTGTTATTTATTTGATTACCACATGTATTACTACTGTGAAGCGCTATGTAGATTAATGGCGCTATATAAATAAAGACATACAATACAATAGTTCAGAAGCTATCTGTTGCAGGGAAAAAATAAATAAAAACTATTGCCAAAGCTTAGAGAAAACGTACTTCTCAATTGGGCCTACAAAGACCGTGTGCGTGTCTCCGGCTTCATCATCTTCATCATCGAAGAACTGCAATTGAGCCGCTACATTCCGCAATTTCATCTGAGAATCTGAAATCGCCTAGAACAGAAATGAAACACGCAAAATGTTACTTTGCAATGGAACGTGTAAAGTAATCCTAATACTTCTGATATCCGGCTACATTTTATTTGCAGGTGAAGACAGTTCTCCTTTAGCATGTAAATACTTTATTGTCCATCTGTGACCAGCTCTTTAAGAAGAAGTCATAGGAAAATGGCTGTGTACTGAAACACTGCACCAACAAAACAACGCTGATCTTATTGATTATCGAACTTAATATTTAGGTTTACACTTTTAATACTACAAAGCCTGAAACACGAGATATAAAAGGATGTACAAGGCAGGTGAACAAGCTAAACTGTATTTGCTACATGAATAAGGGTTTGTCACTTTTTTCATTACATCCCCTGAACCTTTTTTATCTGCCATATTTGCTTGTAATTTGTCCCAGGGCAGTTCTGCCAGAGTGTGTGTTAATGTAGTGATGGACTAACAGAAAAATAAAGCAATCAGCTGTTAGGAACAATACTTCAAGACCAGTTAAATCCATTAGTAATATCCGCCATGTGCATAATAAAATGTTCTTTAAATCGCTTTCATTAACTTATCGAAAGTATTGCCATAATTGTACACACTGCCACAATATTATTTTAAAGATAGGAGGAAGCTCGCGCTCCATATTCTAGGTAAAATCAGATCTAGTTATCTCGTGAATTAACAGAAAGGTTTAAAAAAAAAGGTCAACAATAACCTAGGATAAGATTGTTGAAATGACACATTATTCAAAACAACCACGACATGTGCGAAAGCAAATACTAATGTTAAACACAAATGTCATTTTTAGTTACGTTTTCCTTCTGTGCAGAGCCCCGCAACGGAATGTCTTCGCTGAGTTTAGTGAAGGCGACGAGCCTGCTGTTTGCTTCCTCAAATGGAATTTTCAAGAAGAAGTTTGCGGTGGAATTTGTGTTACTTATGTCGTGCAGAATCTTTTCAAACACAGAGTTTGCATGTACAGTCAGGGCACTTTCAAAGATTAAAATGATGAACTGTTCTTCCACATCTACAACAGAGAAGAAACACGCAAAAACATTTTATATACATATTGGCAGATATTTGCTACATAAAAGGAAGGCTTTTTGGGAACGTGGAAAGAAACAAGGTTTATTGTTTAGCCTGCAATGCTGCCTTTTCATCCTACCAAAGAATCTCTAGGACATAACACCTGAGTCGCCCCAAAAGGCGTAAGCCTTTGGCGGCTGCCGAAGCGAAGCAAAAGGGCGTCACCATTTGCTGCTGTTTGGTAATGTTGCAGCTGTTTTATTGCACCTCTCATCTCCTGCACCCAATATTTCAACCTACCCTGCCCATAGATTGTAAGTTATTTGAGTCAGGGCCTCTTCTAACACATTGCAGGCCTATCCTACCTCTTCTAACACAATTTTAATCCTGTCTGTAAATGTTACTTATGCCCATAATCATTTCTCGGTCTATGAAATGTCTGTAAATTGAATGAATAACCTTTGTTCATTTAATGCAACCATTTATTATTATTATAACTCTGGCTTTTCCTGTCTGTCTCCTGTGTAACAAAATAATGGTATTTAATTGTAGTTGTTCTCAAACTGACTGTAAAGTATTGCGATGCCTGTATTTACTTAAGAAATAAATGATGATGATGTTTAGGGAGAAGCTGTTTGGTCAAATATCGTGTTAGCCAAATCAGTCATTTAAAAAAACAAATAAACAGGAATAGAACAGAAATCTTACAATGCTTTCAAAGCTGTTTTCGTGATACAAATATTTTCCTATTTAGCACTGATAATATAAGCACTGCTGTACATAGACATTGTTAGGCACTTTCCTGAAGAGCTGACAACCTAATTTCAGTTCCAGAAGCACAGGGAGATACATAAACTTGCCCAGGGTCACATGAAGAGCTGCCACAGGGATTTGAAATCTGGTCCACCCAGTTCAGAGACTGTTCTTACCACTAAGCTACTCATTGGTTTTAGCCATTGTTCCGTGATTTATGCCAGATTAGGACGCAGAGAAACACAAAGCAACCATACCAGATGTCACGTCTGATTTTCTGGAACATATTGGGACCTGTTGATGTACATTTTGTAGAGCTGGATACAGGGTCCTATTTATTCAAATTCTACAATCGTCACCGCCCAACAGTAGATTAACAGAACAACTTTTCTTTTATTACACTGACTTACTTATAGCACTGCAGTCATACCAGCCGTTGCCATTTTCCCTGCTCATGCGGAGCTGGGTGCGCAGGCTGTGACAAGCAGCAGGAACAGTTTGGAGAAACACTACTGGGAGCTTCCGAGCACTGCACCACTCGCACTTCGTGAGCTCGGACGTCTTTAAATGTATTTCTTGAAAACCTCCTCCTACCTCTCGAGTACGACATGTAAAGGGAAAACACATTATTTTCTAATACCTGTGCATAAATAAAAAATACACACACACACAAATATTAAAAACCATAATTCGACAAACAAAAACAAAGAAAGATGACCTCCGTCTACAAACGAACATGAGTCAGTGCACAGTAATAAAGCTGTAGATTAATAACCAACCCAAGCAAAACCAATTCATCTTTATATATGTGATTGCAGCTGCTTGTGAGACCAGCATGTATGTCCCATGGCAACAGATTCCGTGTTTGTGCTTAGGGCAGGGTTTATAAAGCAGTGGGTGTGAAGTCAGGCGGAAAGGATGCATATTACGTAACTATTCTTAATAGGGCCTCTATCCTCTAAACAGCAGACTATTTGATTTATAGAAATAGCAGGTTTATGGGGCCGCTTCTGAGTAAGAAATATGAGGTTAAATAAATGCCTTACCTTCCAGCCGTATTTTTATGAAGTCAAGACGAAACTGCAAAAGATAAATATAAAAGTAAATATGAAAGTAATGCAATTAAACTTGCAACAGCTACAAAGCCAAATTAACGTGTGAGAATGTTGAGAAAATTGGACATTAAGGGGGTCTAACGTAAACAGCACTCAAATCTCAGCAGCCATTTTGACAGACTATTCTTGTCAGCCATTTTGTCTTGTTTGCTATAAGTTTTGTATGTCATTCAGTTTGTTATAAGATGTGTCTGTCTGTCTTCCATGTTGTAATGTGCTGATTTCTGGGAAGCTTGTCTGTGTGAACGTGAGAAGCAGAGAAGTTGTTGGGCTCTCAGTGGATTCTTTGTATCTTTTACCAGCTGCAAATGATGAGGTGATGGGGTAAGGAGTCTGTGGGAGTGATGGGAGGCAGAGAAAGGTTCAGACAAGAATGAGAAACCTTGGTATAATTAGCTAGAGTCTGAGATAAACACAGTTTCTCACATTGTAACTCTGAAACCCAGTATCAATAATTATGTAGAGGAAAGGTTACTGAAGCTGATGTAATAATTTTTGCTGATTTACATATATTCATTTTGTTTCTTTATTATACAATTCCGTTATTTTTATGATGCACAAGCCACCTCAAAGGGACGTATGTTTTAGTTTTTAGGGTATAAATGTATCTTATACCATATTACCTGCTTTCACAGTGCATGGATATTATAAGGAACATTTACGAAAATGCCACAACCACCATTAAATTACATGAAGATACAAGCAAGATAAGGATCAGCAAGAAAGTGCAGCAGAGAGACACCATGTCACCCAAGCATTTCACTGCAACACTTGAAGAATAGTTCAAGTGAAGAAAAGGAAATAAAAAAATCAATGGTGAATCCTTGTCACCTACTATTTGCAGATTACAGTGTTATTTTTGCCACAAATCCAGGAGATTTCCAGCAACAAATGAGAATTTGCTGAAGAAAGAATGTGGGCCTCCATATGAATCTCAGCAAGGTCAAAAAGGTGTCAACTCTACAAATTTCAAAATAAATGGAATAAAACTAGAACTTGAAGACTATGTCTACCATGGGCAGCACGTCTCAATAGATAGGAACCTTTCAAATGAAATCAATAGGGGTGAATGAAAATGGGATGAAGCGCATTTGGAAGAAACAAAACAAACTTTCAAAGGAACCTTCTACCCGGCCTCAACAGTAAAGTGTTTGACCTGTGTATCCTACCTGTGCTCACATATATATGTGTGAAATTTGGACCCTTAATGCAGGGAGAATTCAGAAGCTTCAGACAACTCATAGAAGTATGGAGAGATATATTCTGGACATTACCCAAAGAGACAGGAAAAATAATGAAGGGGGTTCAATCCAAACAAAATGCTGAATCGTGCCTTTTCTTAAAAGTAAAAAAAATAAAATATCATTTAAAAAAACTGCTTTCAAACATACATGTATTTATGTTCCTTGTGTTTTGTCATTTCCAATTGACGGTCAAAAAGAGTCGGTTGCAATGGACCACAGAGAATTTCATCCTCGTCATTTTAAAATGACAATTGCAATTTTCAACTTACTTTGGCCTATACAATTTAGTGTACTGACTTAATATGTTAAAAAGCACATGAACTACATTTGTGAAACTCAGACATCGACATTGTAGTGAAAGTTCTAGAGCTGGCTCCCAGCTCCTTGTCACCATGAGCAGTTAATCTTTTTTCAAATGAGATACACAAAGACACTTAGGTTGTAAAGACTATACTCGTTGCTGTGTATGATTGTACATTATGTATGCATGCTTGCAGACTTATGGCTACACCCGCAGGATATTCAGATTTAGTGAACATGAGGTCTTAACCCAGACACACTTTTGCTGTATTCGAAAAAACATAAGCCCGATCTCAACCACATTTACTCAACATTATTCAACACTTTGTGGGATACATGAGGTAACATTTTTGACATTGTCAACGCTTTTTTTTTTTTTTTTTTTTTACAAAACAGTGCTCGTGTTATCTGACAAATCTGCTATCGCTCCATTTTGGCATTTTTGTGGGCAGAATGTAACCCGGAGGGGGTGCTCTGGGTACTCCCAACCTCCTTAGATATATAACTTTTTATGCAATGGTAAAATAAAAGATGGCTGCTAGGGTCTGCCACTAGGAAGCTTAAATATCATGCTTGCCCACTCAATCTCCTCCATCTTTGCTCAATTGTACTATTGTTTCTGTTAAAGACCTTTTCTAACCGTTCATCCGGTGGTGCCCTCGATCTGACCAGCCTCTTCCAATTTCGAAGGCACCTCTGAACGAAGGGGCGAATTGGAGGCTAAATGTGGCCTGGGCATTTTACATACCTACCGGCCCTCCTCCCACGACATCACTGCGTTATGATGTCACTTGGCGTGTAACATGAAGACACATCGTTATGGAAACAAGTTGCCATGAGACGTCGCATGCTTCCCCCCCAAAAAAATTAGCTTTCCCAATTTATTTTTTCTATGTATAAAAATTGCAATGTTATACCTAATAGAGTTTTTTCAAATCCCACTGTCAGCTCCTTGCAACAGATTGTGTACTAACTAAATGTACAGTGCTATATAAATGTTGTTATAAATAAACTCTCCCTCCCAGGACAGACACACACCTCCTGTCTCTTCTGCTTGGCCCTACTCCCAGGCTCCTGATGGGCAATGTAGCCAATCAGGATGGAGGAAACTGCCAAGCCCTCTAGCAACGGCCCTGTTCTCTCCCTGCTGGGGAAATCCCACGGCCAAAGTTACACTGCACTAGGCAAACAAGGTGAAAATATGCCGCCGCCGCCTAGTTGGCCTAATTTATAAACCGGCCCTGTTTACACAGTATTATATAGTTGAATATTGGGCCTAAATCCCAAACAACATTAGTTATAATATATGTTGGGGCATTAAAATGGCTATCTATACTGTAACTAAATGCTAGGTTCCATCCTATAATAAAATTAAGAGCGATTATATAGTCACCAACTTGTAAAAGGAGGAATAACATATACTGTATATTCAAGCATCAACCGGTTATAAATCACTTGTTTCTGAGAAGCACCAAAACTTGGAGCCTCATGGCTTATACCATTAGCGATCCCATCCAGCAACCCATTCCCCCGTACGTGACCTCTTAATCTTAGATTTTTTTTAAATTAATATAATGTCTTGTCTTTGTGTACACACTACAGTGATAACATTTAAAATGCAACAGAAGTTTTATTTAGTTGATGTGCTCCCAGAGTGAACTATTTTGGGGTGAAGTCTATTTTACCCTTTATCTCCTTTCCCAGTGCTCCACTCAACCGACCTACTTTTTTTTTTGTAGTTTAGCATTTTGTGAATTAAAATTAAGCTGCGGATTAGGTCAATAAACCCGGTAGCGGTATTTAATAATAGAATGTTGACATTTAGAAGCCAACGTGTTAGTTACTTTCCATCTTTTTAGGTTTACTTGTATGAATGTATAATGTAAGCACATTTAATACACACAAAACAAAAACATTTTAATACTATACTTCTGATTATACAAAATGCATTAATAATAATAAAAAAAAATACAAGTTTGCACTCACCACTACGGGTTCTACCACCATTCTGCAGAGGGTTCCTATTCGTATATTCCGGCAGTTTAGGATGAAACTTTCACAAGTACGCTCCGTCTCGCATTGAGTCTCTGATGATGCAACTTTGCGACGTTTAACAGGAGTATTGGGGACAGCATCAGTGACAGATTTGCCAAACTGTTAATGATAATTGAGGAATTAGCATTGATCTACAGACTGAAATTAACCTTCTGCAGTGTGAATATGTACTGCATATGTATATATAGACAGACACACACAGTTCTTGTTTAATGTTTGGGATAATATTCCTCCTTCTGATAATGAATCCATAGCACTGAGGCTGTCGTACAGTTTTTATCACACTAAACCACAATTTTCTGAAGAAAAATACAAAGTCGCAAGCCTGGCATGCTGCTATGTTTAGAGATACTCGGCACCGATCCACTTTAGCCCATATTATTAACCAGTAGGAAATGACCACCACAGAAGAATCTTTTCTTTGGCAGGTGGAATAGGTTATACTGTTTGATAGTAGGGAAGACAATAGGACATACAGCAGTAGCAAAAAAGCACACAGAACATTGCTGGGCAAAATATAAAGCATAGTGAATATTATCACTGGTATGTCAAAATCCCTACCATCCGTCCTACATGGTACAGACATTAGCAGTAAAATGTATAGAAAAAAGGTATTTGGGGTAGCACAATACATAGCATCAGTAAACAGTACTCTTTGTACATTTGCTGTAGCATTTCCATAGCAAGAGAGGCAATATTAACATTTGGTGCAAGCCGTCCTGTTGACAGACGTGCTCAGCACAAGTGGATAGAAGTGGTTGTGCACTGACTATAAACTCTAATCTGATAAAGACTAAGCACTCAACAGATGTTTTTATTATTTTTAAAATAAGGTTGTGATGCAAGCAGTAACCAGAACACGCATACTTCAAGTACGGGCAGCACATGTGGTATGTGAAACAGATGTCATTTATTTTATGTGTAAAGCATCTTGATCATTTTGGATAGAGAGAACTAGCAGGGATCAAACACTGATCAGCATGATATGCACTAAAATTCTGTGTTTTATATAGTGTGCCTGTACTTTGAAAATGTGCGATGACTGAAGGAATATGTTGCATTTATAGCCCTAGAAGTTGAAATAACAACAACAACAGTAGGAGTACCCATTTATAACGGATCACAGCAGATTATTCAAAACACCAGATATACTTAAGCAGGGTTGGTTTTGGGATAGGTTGCCCAATACCTTTACTAAAGCTACTTGAAAGTAGAAAGGAATTATCAGTGTTAATTACGTACTTTGTCCTACAGTACTAAACCGTAAACATTGCAACCGTATACACCCACGTGGAGAACTGAATACATTATGAGGCAGCGCAGATTCAAGTAAATAGATGGATGCTAAATCAGAACTTTAAAACTGCCCATTTATTTTGTGCCTTTAAATAGACTCCAGGTAACCAAGTTACACAGTAGCAGTAAATGCCCTTCCCTGCTTGGTAAGACTACAAGTGTTTCTGAAAAAACAACAAAATGAGACAGAGCCACACAGAGCCACACAGAGCCACACAGAGCCACACAGAGCCACACAGAGCCACACAGAGCCACACAGAGCCACACAGAGCCACACAGAGCCACACAGAGCCACACAGAGCCACACAGAGCCACACAGAGCCACACAGAGCCACACAGAGCCACACAGAGCCACACACACACACACACACACACACACACAGAGCCCCCCACACACACAGAGCCACACACACACACACACACAGAGCCACACACACACCCACAGAGCCACACAGACACAGACACACACAGCCCCCCCCCACACACACAGAGCCCCCCCCCCCCACACACACACATAGAGCCCCTCCCCCACACACACAGAGCCCCCCCACACACACAGAGCCACACAGAGCCCGCCCTCCCCCCCCCACACACACACACACACAGCCCCCCACACACAGAGCCACACACCGCTCCCCCACAAACAGAGCCACACACACAGCCACACCACACACACACACAGAGCCCCCCCCCACACACACAGAGCCCCCCCCCCACACACACAGAGCCACACCACACACACACAGAGCCACACCACACACACACAGAGCCACACCACACACACACAGAGCCACACCACACACACACACACACACACACACACACACACACACAGCCACACACACAGCCCCCCCCACACACACAGAGCCCCCCCACACACACAGAGCCCCCCTACACACAGAGCCCCCCCCACACACATAGAGCCCCCCCCACACACATAGAGCCCGCCACATAAACAGCGCCGTCACACACACACAGCGCCGTCACACACACACAGCGCCGTCACAAACACACAGCGCCGTCACAAACACACAGCGCCGTCACACACACACACACACAGAGCCGTCACACACACAGACCTTTTTGAACAATGGGCTTAATATGTTTTTTTTAGATAAAATGTAGAAGTCACAAAACAAACACAATGCAAGAACATAAAGCTTACCTCATCTTTCATTCTTGCTTTCCTGGGTATTGCGATCGTGACATCGCCATCGGGTATGCTATTACACAATTTATGCTCCACATGGAAAGTATTTTCCTTTAGTGCTGCCTCTACCTTCCCTGACGAGGGAGCAGGAGAGGAGCACGCAGAATCAGCCGGCCGGGGGGAGATACTCTCTATTCTGTTTGCACTTCCAGTACTAGCATTGTCTTCCTCATCATCACTAGACAGAACAACTAGAATTCAAGTAGAGTTAGTGCATGTGTGTTAAATAATGTAGTATGACTAAAAAAAACAAAAAAAACAACACATATAGACCTAACATTGCGTATCATACAGTGGTAGCGCGGCACAACAATTGCTAAAGGTTTCTTGCCCGGGTGCTCGTTTATATAAAGAATTATAAAGCAACAACAGATTACCTCAACTCATGTGTCTTCTAGAGAAAGAGGTGATGCTGTGAAACTGCACAGCACAAAGCTGGGAGGCATTTGAAAACATACTTCATTGATTGAACAGTTTCTCAGCAGAGGTGCTAGAGCAGATGTAGCCAACTCAGTCATCAAGAGTTACCAGGTTGTCAGAAGATTCCTGCTTCAGCACAGGTGGCTCAGTTGAAGACTGAGCTACTGATTGAGACACCTGTGCTGAAGCAGGAATGTCCTGAAAACCTGACCTGTTGGTAGCTCGAGGACTGGAGTTGGCTGCCCCTGTGCTAGAGGCTAATAAACTAAATAAGAACAGAAACTGCAGGGGCCATATGCACAAGACAAATACAAAAACCCAGGGGATTTCCTTTGGCAGTTAGATTTGACCTTAAAGCAACCAGCCCCACTCTCCTTCATTGAGCGTATATTAATTTTTTTAACGAACTAGGTACGATGAAGCAAAAACTGGGGATTCTCCTTTTTTAAATCCTCAGTGGGGGGAAAGCGGGGGGAGTAGGGTCGCCAGGTGTCCAGTTTTGAACCGGACACACCAGTATTTAGCCCCTCTGTCGGTAAAAGATTAGAGGTAATACACACGTGTCCGCTACGCTTCCCCGCTGAATGGGCAGCGCGAGTCTCCTGCAGGCAGCAGCGTCTTGTATTCAGGGCAACGGGCCACATCATCTCCCCCCCCCCACCCACAAGCCAAGGAGCAGACTGACCAATGGGAGGGCTCGACATCATTAAGGAGTGTGCACAGCTCCCCCGTATGCATGCTGGGAAATATAGTTTCCTTCCTGCTTTAGGCCTGGGACCCGCTGCGCCCGGCGGCGCGAGCGGCCTCACGAGCGTTCCCCACCAGCAGGGGAATCCTCCCGAGCCGGTCCCAGTCCCCCCTCACTGCACAGCTCACTACACGCTGTGACGCGTCAGCCGCTAGGGGATTCAAGAGAATTGTAATCCCAAGCGTCGACGCGTCACGTGGTGTGGCTGTGAGCCAATGAGGAGGGGAGGTTTCGGGGAGCGGGGAGGAGAGTGTGGAGGGAAAGCAGCGTGAGTGCCTGTGTGTGTGTGCATGAGTGTTTGTCTGTGTGTCTGTGTGTGCCTGAGTGTGTGTGTGCCTGAGTGCCTATGTGTGTGTGTGCCTGAGTGCCTATGTGTGTGTGTGTGCATGAGTGTCAGCGTATGAGTAGGGCAGCCCGCAGCAGCTCCCTCCTGCAGCCCAAGCCCGTGGAGGGGGGGGGGAGGGGGTAGCGGGTCCCTCCGCTTAAACCACGCCCCCTCAGCTTAATCCCCCCATCTTAAACCACGCCCCCTCCGCTTAAACCACACCCCTCCCTCCCACTCCAGCCCCGGCTCCCGCTCCCTACAGACCGCATATCGCGGTCTGTGTCTGTCAGCGCCCCGCCTGTCTGCAGTGCGGGCGCGCTGACTGAGGGAGCGGGGCCTTAGCCTTACATGTTGGAGAGGAGAGAAGAGCTCCACTGTGTCCCAGTCTGCCAGGATTTCCACAGGTAAGATACCAGGAGAGGAGGGAGAAGTACGAAGATAAGATGAAGGGGGGTGGGGGGTGGTTGTGGTGGTGAGGAGAAAGGAAGGGGTGGTGGTGAGGAAAGAGGAGGATGAGCGGGATGGTGGTAAGGAAGAAGAAGGGTGGTGGTGGTGAGGAAGGAGGAGAGGGTGGTGGTGAGGAAGGAGGAGGATGAGGGGGGGTGAGAGGCGGATGAGGATGAGGGGGGGGGTGAGAGGAGGATGAGTGGGTGTGAGAGGAGGATGAGGATGAGGGGGGGGGTGAGAGGATGTGGGGTTGAGAGATTGAGGAGGGGTTGCAACAATCTTGGAAGTAGTGGGAAAGAAGCATTAAGTTCAGTATAGCTCGCCATGTATGATTGCAGGTATGTTATTTATAAATTATCTGACCGTTATGTCATTTTTTTTCTCCAAACTTTCACTCCACGTATGCACCAATTTGGATTATGTCATATTCTATTTCGTAAAAAATGCTGGGAGGGCGCTCAGTCCCCAAACCCCTCCAATAACTTTTTATGAAATAGAATATGAAATAGTGCAAATTGGTGCATACGTGGCTAGAAATTTAGAAAAAATTACGTAATGGTCTGAGAATGTACAAATAACATACCTCCCCACCGACTTTGAGCGCGCTGCATTTTTCACCATTGTGTCCAGTATTTTTGGACAAGCCACCTGGCAACCCTAGGGGGGGAGAGATTTCTGTTATAAAATGAAATTCAGACTATCATCTGATTTAAAAATAAATACCTTGATTCTCATGGATTTATGATAATGGAGTTGCAAAGGCACTGCAGAAATGTAAGTAAATGGCCTAACCAAGCCAGATAAGTTCTGTCAACTGATTTACCTTCAACCATAAAGAAAGGCAGTAACTGACAGGGGAAGAACTTTGCCCCATTTGAATTGAGCGGGTCTATTCTCCAGCATGGGGAAAAAACTTTCACAAAACAATGGAAGGCAAAAAGAAAACGCAACTGTGACCTACATTGTGATAGTTTCAAGTAATATTTCTTAATAAGCTGCTCTATTTGTGGGGAAGGCAGGGAGAGGTATTTTTTTTTATATGCTGCCTGGACCCTAGGAGCTGATCCATGGCACCATAACCTCCGAAGTTCCCCCCAGCTCCAGAGATAAAATGTTTTTCCCCTCACCAGGTAAGAATACTTGCCCCGTTTACACAGGGCTGCTGACAGGGGGACACAACTGAAACTCCTGTCCCGGGTCCGGTGAGTTAAGGGGCTTGGTCACCCTGCCACGGTGGCCTCATGGATGGTGTTGCCAGAGGGGGCCTGCTGGAAACTGTCCTATGAGGTACCAGTCAAGGTAGCATGGCGTAAGCCGGTGGAAGGGAGGCTCTCCTAACAGACATCTCCATGATTATCTGCCAGCAGGCAGCTCTGCAGGTCCTCTCAAATCCTCTAGGGCAGGGGTCTCCAAACTCAGTCCTCAAGGGCTGCCAAACAGGCCAGCTTTTCAGGATATCCTTGCTTCAGCACAGTTGGCTCAATCAGTGGCTCAATTGAAGACTAGGGAAAAGGGATATCCATAAAACCTGGCCCGTTGGTGGCCCTTGAGGACTGAGTTTTGGACCCCTGCTCTAGGGTAGCAGGCACACTCGGCTCCTCTCTATCTCCCTGTTTCCACCCGAAGCCCATAACTACCCCCCCACCCAGGCCCTTATCTCCTACCCTCCCAGTCCCATATCTCATTCTCCCCTCCCTCAGAGGCCAACAGTACACCGTGGGGTGGGAGGAGATTAACAGAGGAGAAGGGGGGTTGGGGAAATCAATTGCACAATTAATTTGTCCTGGGCCTGAAGATTTTATTTGGAGGCCCTGGGTTTACACAATATGACTGCAGGGTCAGGCTCACTCCTGCAGCCAATGATAAGGTGCAACATCGGGAAATGACATTGTAACTTTTTATTAGTGACAACGAGACCATATTTGTAGTGGGGGATTTTTGTTACTGACACAAACACACAACTGCCTTGGGAAACCAGGGTGCCCTTAGCGATTAGCACAAATCACCTCTGGGGAACCCTTGGGTTCAGGTACATAAAAAAAAAACAACTGCTGCTTTAAAAGGTGCTCTAAACTCTGACTTTAAATACACATTAACTACGATCATTCACCCAGTAGCCCAAGCACGCTGCCTAGGGGTCACACTCGACTCCTCTCTCACATTTGCCCCTCACATTCAAAACATTTCTAAAACCTGTCGCTTTTTCCTCCGCAATATAACTAAGATACGCCCTTTCCTCTGTTGCTCGACTGCTAAAACTCTGACTCAGGCCCTCATTCTCTCCCGTCTTGATTACTGTAACTTCCTGCTGTCCGGCCTTCCTGCCTCTCACCTGTCTCCCCTACAATCTATCCTAAACGCTGCAGCCAGAATCGCTCTGCTCTTTCCTAGATCCGTCTCAGCATCTCCCCTCCTGAAATCCCTCTCCTGGCTTCCGATCAAATCCCGCATCTCACACTCCATTCTTCTCCTCACTTTTAAAGCTTTACACTCTTCTGCCCCTCCTTACATCTCAGCCCTAATTTCTCGTTATGCACCATCCAGACTCTTGCGTTCTTCTCAAGGATGTCTTCTTTCTACCCCCTTTGTATCTAAAGCCCTCTCCCGCCTTAAACCTTTTTCACTGACTGCCCCACACCTCTGGAATGCTCTTCCCCTCAGTACCCGACTAGCACCTCTCTATCCACCTTTAAGACCCAACTTAAGACACACTTGCTTAAAGAAGCATATGAATAGCACTGTGGATATTCTGAACACGATACATAAAGCTTGGCCCCCTGCAGACGCACTTACCAGAACTCCCTCCTACTGTCTCTGTACGTTCTCCCTACCTACCAATTAGACTGTAAGCTCCTCGGAGCAGGGACTCCTCTTCTTTAATGTTACTTTTATGTCTAAAGCACTTATTCCCATGATCTGTTATTTATATTATCTGTTATTTATTTGATTACCACATGTATTACTACTGTGAAGCGCTATGGACATTAATGGCGCTATATAAATAAAGACATACAATACAATACTGTACCATTGGTCAAATGGTAGACCTTGAAACCCTAGGTGATCACTAGTTTGTGGTATTGGATGTGAGCATGTTACACTTACTGGAAGACACACAGTCCACCAACTACTGCTCACAGATCCCCGAATAAGCACAGGTCTTTGGCAGGAGAAGGAATAGTTACAGCATGATATAAAAAGATACAGTTAAGTGCCAACAATTTTTTTTTTAATCAAAAGGCATCTAACAAAAGCTGCAGGAATATACAGTAAATTTCAAACCAGGTTGAAATTTTGTCCAGGTAATGACAAACTGCAAATTCTAAGATGAGTTTTTGCCAATCTTTTACGTCATTGTGTCAGTCCAGAACTTGCAGCTCTATGGTTGGCAAACCCATTTCTCTGCCAGTCGACAGATGGTCATTGCACGGACGTATGAAATTACCGGGTACTGTACTCATTTATTAATAAAATGTTTTACCAGGAAGTAACACATTGACAGTTACCTCTCGTTTTCAAGTATGTTCTGGGCATAGATTTAACATGACAAATAATACAAGGTTACAATACGTAGTTACATAAGTGAATAGGGTATTCATTATATACAAGACATTGCATGCACAGTTAGAGATAATATATGCTATAGGCGTATACAGTTACAGTTACAGTTACAGACCAGATTAAAATGTGAGACAGCTTTAGTTTGGAAAGAACTTAGACTGGTACTTACTTGTGTCATTCGGTTCTGATGGTCTTGCACTCTTTAGCCTCATGTTTTTTGTACCTTTCGGCATATTTCGTTCGATGGATAGTCCAATTTTCCCATTAGTTGGAAACTGCCTACATCGAAGGGATTCATGTTTCAATATGATATCAATATGAGGCTTGTTGTTAGCTGGGCCATAGAAGTTCTTGGCATTTAATCCTATATTTAGTGTCTTTTCTCCGGTTGTAGTTTGATGGATGGAAGGCCGGGATAGTAGAGCAGATTCACCCAATGATACCATTTGTTTGGAAAGTCTCTGTGTACAGGTATCTCCACAACTTTGGCATTTTGTCTGATTTTTATTCTCTTTTCCACAAGACGCACAAAAAGTAAAATGTTCATTTTGTTCAGTTCCCTAGAACAAACAAAAAAGTTGTAAAAAAAAAAAAAAAAAAATCATAAACACATTTACACTTAAGTTAGAATCAGCAAATAATTACATTCTAACTATGTAAAAAAAAAAAAACTGCATAAAACATGACATATGTAGCAATATTTTGCTTAGGCATGTTCACCAGAGCAGGTAACGATGAAAAAACAAATGTAAATATTGTTTATATTTCTCTCTGTACCATTATGTCAATGAAATGCAAACTCAGAAATGTATGATATAAAATGTAACAATTTTAGGATATAAGAAGTAGTTTGAACTAGGATCGAGCAATAACCAGAATATTTTCACGATAACAATATTAATTAAAGACATGCATCGTGATTACAATAGTTACTGTGAGAAAACAACAACACTCAATAGGGAAAAAATAAGGCATAATTATCAGTTTTAATTAAACGAGCATTCCAAGTGTCCCCCCCTCCCCCCACTTTTTTTCAGTATGGGTGGAAATGTGCAGGTCTCCGGAGCTGAACCACATTCACTTCAGTCCCAGGGATTCCACGGTTCCATAGATGCTGGGGATGGTGCTGCCGGTACTTCATGGTGGTTTTAATCCCCAGAGTGTTGAGGGGGGAAATTAAACCTCCATTTTGTTTCCCCTGGAGGGGAGGACACAGTGACACTTTTCCTGGTAATTATCCTGGGAACAAGAGGGTCACGGGAGCTAAAAATTAACACTGTTCAACTCCAGAGAGGCCCTGCTTCCTATTGATGTTACATAAAGGGGGAGGGGATAGTACACCTTTTCTGTAGAAGGGGGAGGGGAGAAGTGATCGTTTTATTTGAAAAAAAAAACATTCTTAATAAAAATTATACAAATGTAAATATTGTAATCTATTTTTCTTTTTATTTCTCCCTATCCGTAATCATGAGCAATGCGGGTAGAGAAGGGGATAAAGGAAGAAGCAAACAAAGGGGAAGCAATCTTGCAAAGTCAGGAGCGGTGACGGTACCCTTGAGGGGCGAGCGGTGAAGAAGGGGGCGCCACCACACAGTTTACATTCTCTTTTTCTTACGCTCCGTTTTCTCTCCAATCTGCAGGTCTCCGGAGCAGAATTGTGCTATTCTCGGCTCCGGAGACCTTTTGGTTCCCAACAAAACTTCCTGGTAAAGGTGCGAATGTTTCATTTTCTTCACGGGAAACAGAAATGTCAGTTTAAACCTTCCGAGTCACTTGGGCCAAAAGAAAACAAGCACAAATGCTCCATTGCAGACCCTATTGGACAGCCATTTAAAACCGTATCGCAAAGCCAGGAAGCGACGTGGGTACCTGTACCGCAAGCCCTTCGCACTGGGGGATCCAGAGAACTGAAAATGCTGTTCAGCTCTAAAAGGGCCCCCTGGTTCTCATTCGGTAAATAAAAATCCATTAAAAAAAAAAAAGTGTTAGGCTGGGAGAAAGACAAAAAGAATTTAAATGTTATTTTGGGGGAAAGAATTGTACTTATTTGTAAACCCTTGCAAAGGAGAGACATTTTATCAGACATCCAAGCTCTTGTTCAGGTATTATCAGGATAAAATGCAATTTGAGGATTTTAAACCAGAACCACCTACATGATCATCGGATGCAACGGAGATCTTCTGGTTGGATCAGGATAGAAATGTATTATCCATGTTTATAACAGAGGTCCTCAAGTATCAAAACAAACTTGGGCAGGAGGGCAAAAAATAAATAAAATGATGAAACAGGAAAATGGCCCCATATTTGCAAATATGGAATTGGAAGACCATCCTACTGTAAATCAAAATTACTAGGCAACAGTGATAAAATCTGAAGATCTAGCAAGGATTACATCCTGTCTTAATACCTTCAGTGTATGTTACTGCATCCAAAAACAAAAAGGTTTACCTGGAGTTTAAGATCAGGAGCAACAACAGAAATCGGAAACAAAAAATATAAAATATAGCTAAACAACAAAGTAGCAGAGAGCAATGGGAGATTGTAGTAGACCAGGGGTGGCCAAATCCAGTCCTCAATTTCCACCAACAGGTCCGGTTTTAAGGCTAACCCTGCTTCAGCACAGGTGGCTCAATCAGTGACTTTGACTAAGCCACCTGTGCTGAAGGTGGGATATCCCCAATACCTGGCCTGTTGATGGCCGTTGAAGACTGGCATTGGCCACCCCTGAACTAGACCAAGCCAACTGGTTACAACACACAAAATGAGTAGGCATGTAGTGCAATTAATAAACATGCTCTCAACATTTGAAGTTGTTCACCAGGTACAATGCTACAGCACTATCACACCGTGACACCTGATATGAATCCTCGGACGCACCTCTCTGTGGGTTATTTCTGCAGCAGGAGATGTGGGGAAATCCAACTCGTATGAATTGCTGCGTCGTTTGTGTTGTACCTTCCTCGTTATCTCAGGTTCAGACTCCAAATCGGACTCCGCTCTTCTCTCCTGCAAGTTTTCTATTGTATAAAAAAATTAAAAAAGAGAGAGAAAATACAGAGTGAGGCAGGATCAAAATGGTTAGCAAATGACATACAAAGCATATCTGGATGTGGAGAAAGATACTCTGCTTTCTTCTTAAGTAAGCAGAAATGTGGAAGGTGACATCAAAATTAGAAATGGGAGAATTAGACATGGGCGGAAATGTTCAAGAAAGTTTAAATTTGCTGCGAAAATGTATTCAAAAGTTTAAACAACTTACCTAATCTTTGAGATGGAGGTACAATACTAGGATCAGTTTCTATCTTCTGGACATGGGGTGGATATTCTTTCCTTTAGCAAAAGAAGAAGAAAAAAAAGTCAAAATCACAGCAGCGGTCTAGTTTTATTATATACACACCTTTTTCCCCCCCCCAAATCTGTTAACTGCCTAATAACAATGACTTTATTTCATATAGCGCTTTTCTCTCAATGGGACTCAAACCACTACACAATTACTGTAAGGCACGCTACACAGCACGGTACATAGGATTGCTGCACAGATGCTACACAGTCCCTGCCCAGATGAGCTTACAATCTATGTTTTTGGTGCCTGAGACACAGGGAGATAAAGTGATTTGCCCACGGACAGAAAGCGCCGACACCGGGAATTGAACCAGGTTCCCCCGCTTCAAACCGAGTGCTGCTACGTTGTGTTATCAGAGTCAGTGTCTTTACTCGCTGAACTCACCACTTCAGCCCACACCTACAGTGTAGGTTTCCTTTAAAAACGAAAAGAAGAACCCATTGCTATAGAATATAGCCACGGATTTTGTTACACTATGCGACTCTCTTCAAGCAGCATTTCCGTTTAACTCGTGTAATGTTAGTAATTTGTGTCGCTAGCATGTCCCCTTGTTTTTGTATTGATGGGGGGGGGGGGGAGGAAGGAGATGAATCAAGATTTCAACCTTCAGATGTTACCACAGTACACTGGGCTCTGTGGAGAGCTCCTTTTTAACCACTTCTTATAATATCTCTTGAATAAAGCATCATATTTTAGAAAAATAAAAAAAAAAACCATTGGAGATCTTTACTAGGTAAGAAAAATGCAAAAAAATGGCGATCAGCGCAGAAAAAACCGAAATGCTCTTGTTTTATAATCGCGAGCTTACCTTTCCCTTCTTTCCAGACTGCTTAAAATATGAAAAAAGAAAAGAATGTAAGAGGTTTCCTGCTACTTTTCTAATCTTCTATGAATATTGACTGCTGAGAATTAAGACTAAACAAATATTGCCCATGTTAATACTGCTTCAATCCATTACAAATGGCTCCACTTCAACCACCAGTAACACTGTTCTATTTGACATGTGGTGATAAAGCAACAGAGGGGAATTAAAAACTTAAAATCAGGGGTTCTCAACTCCAGTCCTAAATGCCTCCCCAATAAGTCAGGTTTTCCGGAAAGCCCTGCTTCAGCACAGATGGCTCAATCAGTGGCTCAGTCAAAGACTCGGAGGCAAGACTTTGTTAAACACCAATGCAAAGCCATTGTAAGAACATTGTGAGCCACCTGTGCTGAAGCAGGAATATCCTGAAAATCTGACCTGTTAGGGGAGGGAATGGGGTGATGGTTGGGGGTGGGGGGGGGGGGGGGGGAGGGTGAGGACTGGAATTGAGCCCCCCTGACCTAAATGATAGTTTAGTATTCGGTCTTCGTTGCTACGGATGTTGCAGACGTTATTGCACAAGTTAGCGCAATGTGTCGCGTTGCCGCTGAGGCGTTATTTAACAGTAGTGCTATTGAAAAGAATGGTTAAGGAGAGGACACGCCTTAGGCGTAAAAAGAAAAGTGTTCGTTTACCCGTTATTTTGTGTGTTAACTGGGGTAATAACGTCTGATACATCAGTATATAGGTCGGGAGATAAATGTAATTTTGTTGCAGATTGTGATACCTCTAATTGGTTAGTTATTCATAGATGATGCGTGTGTGACACCATTAAAGTTCTTACGTCATTGCATTGGTGTTTAACAAAGTCTTTGCTAATTTATCATGCATAAATTACATTTAAAAAGGAGCAATCCATGCGGTTTTTCTCTTTTTTTTTTTAAATACAGAATTGAAACAGGGGGTCTCTGGAGCTGAACCCCCATAAAATGTCAGCTCCGGAGTCCCCCTGCTTCCAGAGATACTTACCTCTGTAGAGTGTGTTGTATCTCTGCAGCTTAAAGCCCAGTCACATGGGCCAATAAGAAGCCGCACTGCGTGACGTCACAGCTTCCTATTGGCCCGCAGGAGCATTGAAAAGCAGGCATAATGTGAACCCTGGAGTCGCTACCGGTACCCACTATGGTGGTAAGCATGTCCGGAAGCAGGGGGTCCCCAGACCTGAAATTAATGGGGTTCAACTGCGGAGACACTGCTAAAATGCTGTATTAAATTTTGTTTAAATTTTTTTTTTTAATTAAAAACGGCTTGACTTGCCTCTTTAAGCATTTTAAAGGTTAAGATTTGTTTTCCCCCCAAAATATATTTATAGATCTACAACTTTGGCCAGTTTTACAATAAATAAATAAAGATATATTTTTTTTCACGTTGGCGATAATTTGTTAAATCCTGGTGTGTCGGCAAGATTTAGACGCATATTTACTAAGCAGTGCTATTCCATAAGACACCTTGCAGCTACTGTAGACACCTAATGCCCACTCAAGTGAATAAGCAATAAGGGGCCTTCCGCTGCTAAAGTTTATTTATAGAGCACCACCAATGTACTCGGCGCTTTACAGACTTAGGCTTGGTCCATAGTGCAGGCGTGAGCGCAGTGGAGCGCATGTCGTCGCGTGCGCCTGTTGCCTGAGTGATCTGTGCACCCAGAGCGCACGCGACGGGGAGGCGTGGTCGTGACATCACGAGGCTGGTTCGCTCTCATTGGCTGAACCGCTCAAGGGATGTGGCCAGCGTGAAAAGACTAAATAATTGGTCTTTTAACCTGTCTGCCGCGCCATCACGCTTCCTCACGTGCGCGGTCGCGCACACTATGACCGGCCCCATAGATCTACTGCATTTTGTTCGTGCCGCGTGCGCTGTCGCACGTACTATCGCTCGCACTGTGGACAGACAGTACAGGGAGATAATATACAAAGCTTCACAAATAGGAAGTAACACAATGGGAATTCCTGACCTAGAGAGCTTACAATCGAAGACATGGTATACAAAAGTTCTCAATTATTGACGGTTGCAGCATCTGGCAGCCTGTTGGTGCAAAATACGGTTAAAATGTAGGAGCAAATAACACAATTTAAAAAAAGTTGACAAAGGGGCCTGTAATTGTATTAAAATGTAATGGAAAGACATTAAATGAAAATGGAGCTTCCGATTACAAAAAAGTGCTGTTGAATTTGATTGCTTTATATTTTTAAAATGACACTAATGGAATGAGCAACAGGGTATTCAGAGAACGCTTCTTACCTCTGTGCGGCAGTCTTCACCGCTGACAGCTGAATGTTCGCATGATGGAATCGTCTTCCCTGCATAACGGTTCCAGGAGACATTGCTATATTCTGAGCATTTTCTCTGTGGGGGAAAAGGAGAAAGGCAGGGTCACATATATTTCTATTGAAAACAAATATGAAAGAGGGAAGAGCTATTGGGCAGCTATGAACTTTCCTGTGTTTTAGCTCCGTTGAGATGTGGAACCGGCTTTTTGACCTCTCTCATATCACAAATACCTATTGCACCCAGGCGAAAGCTATTCAATCATGCAAGAAATATTTCCTACCAACAACATTTTTGTTTTCTTTTGCTCTAATGCACCATCTTGCGGCTACGTCAAATGTAATGAACTTGTTAACCAAGCTGATCACCGACTGTTACACAGGAGGCTTAAACCAACTCAGATTTGATGCAGATAGGGACAAAAAAATTACATAAATACCAACTACATTCGGATATGCTACCTCCCTTTGTTTTAGAACACACACTTCTTCCTGAGGTCCCCAGTCATATGTCTAGCCCAGCTGCATAAGCTTCCCACATACTCTATTACATAATAGAACATAGATAACCTCTTCAGTAATCTCTTTGGGATGGGAAATTGTGTACGGTCATGCAGGAACTAAAAGAAAAATGACGGTAAGAAACGCATTCCTTTCCCCATCGACCCCCCATGACACGATGGGGATGTCCCAAAGCAGGTTGGGACGTATCTGGAAAGATTGCTTGCAGAACCTTTCTTCCAAAATCTAATCTCCTCCTTTGTTCCTTTAAAGTTTGGGGGAAAATTAAGGGACTATTATGTCCTGGGTTCATATGAAAAGGCTGAGACTACCTTAGGGCGGAACCGTGGCACTGGTCACATAACGATCTTATCCTGGTGAACCCTAAAATATAGTGCTTTATAAGATAAGGCTTGCAACCCCCCAATCCTCCTGGCTGCTTTAAGGCTAAGGCTTCGGCCCCGGTCTCTCCGCTGTAACGCGCGCCCGCGCTTTTGGCGGCGCGTTCAGCCAATTCCCCGGTCTGCAGCTCACTGCAGGAGGAGAGACCGGGGGGGGGGGGGGGGGGGGGGGGGCGTGGCGGAGGAGTGACAGGGGCGCGGCCATGACGTCACCCGGCAGGTTCGCCCTCATTGGCTCAACCGCCGGGAGGCGTGCCTAATCGCTCGACGCGAGTCCTGCTCTCAATTCTATTGAGAGCAGGAGTAGCTCTCGTGCGAGCGCTGCGGGCTCCCCCCCTCGCAGCGGGCCCGGCGTCATTGCGGGGAGGGCTCTCGTGCGCGCAGCGTCCGCCACAGCGGACGCTGTAGTAGGCAGCGGGGGCAAGGCCTAAGCTAGTTATCTGAAAGTTGATGCAAGGGTTCAAATGGAGCAGAAGATAATGCTGCCAGAATGATTTTTAAATCCAGAGAGGCACTAGTGAACAGATCTGTGGCCTTAATTGCTCTACTTCTTGAGAAAATGAGAAACAATTTCCATTTACTAAAGGGTTATCGGGGGGAAAAACAAGTCGGTAACTTGGACTTTAAGAGAATTAGCTAAGGCCTCGGGCATGGTCAGCGAGGCGCGCTGCTGCTCAGCAGTGAGCCCCTGCAGCCACAATGAGAGCGGCTTTAGCAGGGGCTCGCGGAAGCGTGTCTTATGAAAATGTTCACTTTTCGCGCTCATGGGAGAGCAGGGCCGGTCACGTGAGCGGTTCGCCAATGAGGGCGAACCAGCTCCGTGATGTCACTGGCCCGCCCCCCGACACGCCCCCGGACGGGCGCCCCCAATGGTGACTCAGCGCGCCTCCGCACAGGCTGAGTCACCATGGACTCAGCCTAAGGCCTTTTTTCATACCCACACTGCAAAAATCCCAACACATCAGAAGACCTAGCTATCACTGGGTCCTGGCCTTCTCAGAATACACCAAATGCAAAAAAAATGTTCCATACCTTGGGGTATACTTTGGACGTCGACTGTTTCCTGGTACAGAGCATTGTCTGAAAAACCTTTGCTCTTTCAATACTACCTCTCAATCTACATGTCGTCAAGGCAAAGAAATCTGGCTTTGGATATTTTATGAAGATCTGGTAGGAGAGGTAGCTTCCAGGGAACATCAATAGACATTTTCAGACATTGGTCAGAAAACCACAGTCTTCTTGGCCAAAATGAGGCTATCACAATAGCCTCTACTCTCTCTCTCCTGATCATTGCTAGCACTTTCTGAATCATGGACAGGAGAAAAATATATACCAATGGGTAGTTCCACTGCATTGACATCGCTGCTGTATAAGTCGCCTTTTGGTCAAGGTTTCAGGAAAAGAAAACCGGGAGTTTTGTAGTGTAACATGTAAAAGGGAGAGAGACCAGCTTATTCTTAAAAAAAAAAGTGTTAGCAGCCCATGATCATAACCACAAGGATCTTCTAGCTGAGACTGTTAGTGCCACGGATCTAGCCATAGGTCTGAAAGTCTGATGGCATCAAATGGAGTATCATACGTGAAATCCACTTCTTTAAGAGGAACACAATCCTTAAGGACCTTCTGTATATGAACACAAGCTTCTAAGTGTTCCTCTATCTGAGCCATCTATATATCTTCATGGTACAGGTCATACACACTTAACTTAAAAGATGCTCCAATACCTTCCCTTCCAATACTGGAATACTGTTTCTTGGGAGCACCCTCAATTCTTCTATCCATAGGATCCTGGAAGAACCCATCACCTTATGGAATTGGTGTTTAACTTGCAATTCTGGCTACGGCAGGATTTACCGTGGGCAGACTATTTCACTACTTTGCATCCTGAACAGAAAAAGGATACATCTTCTGAAAGCGTTTTTACAAAGACAATCTTTTATCTGAGTGCTGCAACTCATTACTAAGGCCCACTGCATGCGCCTGTGCGCCCACCTTGCGTCCTGGCGGCACGTGCACGGCGCTTCACCGCTATCTGCGCTCTGTAGGGAGCATTTTTTGTAGCGGGGCGTCGCCAAAAAGGGCCAGGTGGGCGTGGGTGTGACGGGGCGGGGTAATGTGTGAGAAACGCCACTTAAATTTATTATTTCTACATGTTAGAAGTTCAATCTACCATATAACATTTTCCATTTTTTTACATATTTTTCAATCTATGTCTAATAGCTTTTCAAGTGTTCCAAAAGTCTAACTTCTGAGCAACATAAAAAGAAATATCATAGCACAGTATATACAAACACAGACTGCATTTGTTAAAGGTGCAATGCCCACTTGTTCACACACACAAAACTCGTGACGCCCCCCCTCTCACCCCAGCTGCCAGATACAAGACAGAGGAGCAGCAGAATCGAAAGGAGGCAGAGGCTAGGGTCATGCTGATTGGCTCCCTGGCGCACCACGAGACGCGTCGCCGCTCAAGGTTCGCAATTCTGCTGTATCCCCTGCTGGCTGACGCGTCACAGTGCGTCGTGAGCCTGGATGCGAGGAGGCAAGAGGGACATCTAGGGAAGAGGTAAGGGGCTGGTGAGAGGCGCGCGCAGCCGTGCACTGGGGACCTAGCCTTATGATATTCTTGACAACTTGATGTCGAGTGACAAAAAAAAAAAAAAGGATGATCCCCAGTATTAAGATCCTACATCTTCAAAGTCTCTCTCTTAACTGATTCATTCGATGAGCTGATCTACAATATACACATTGATGTTTTTCGGCATACGATTTCTCCTTCTTCCTCTGACAAAGACTCTTGTCAGTCAGAAAAAATGGTGCCCTGAAGTAGATCTTGATCGCTTGTGAGATGGCTCCAAAAGTCTCCATGACAGAGGTCTTCACCCATGAGAAAAACGTACTCATCTGAGGAGTTTCCTCACATGCAATACTCTTAATAGTCAGTCCACCCCCACAAAAAACTATAAAGGTTGGAACCCATGATTAGGTGCACTAAGTCCAGAGTGAAAATGTCATACAGATGTCAATACGAATATGCCAAACCCGAATATGCCCAAAAAGTGTTAAAAGAACATGAACATACAGGTGTGAATCACCCCCCACCCTCAAAGTACTCGAACAAAGCAAGTGCAGGCCCCACAACATAGTTAAGATCAGGGAAAGTTCCCCAACCTCCAAACTGTTACAAGTGGTTTAAGTTCTATTGCAGGGAGGGTCTCGGGCCCTGTACCCTGCCCCACACCAGGCTTTCTGTCCTGGAAGGTTCTCCAGGGGTGTTTGACCCCACTACCTTGTTCACTCTCGTGTCTAAGGTTATTTCTCTTGGGTCCCGCAAGGGTCCGTCTGTTTTCTCCTTCCCTACTGTGTCCACCCCATCCCCCTCCCTCCCCCCGCCCTGAGGCATCCACTTTACTCTCCTCCCAACCATCCCTGGACCTACGTCCTATATCCCAAAACGGAGCTCTTGACATGGGAAACATAAGAGCATCAGAGCCTGGAGCTCTGAGAAGGTCTTTCGAAACATGTCTTCCATCAAATTAATCTCGATTAATGTCAAAGGCCTCAATTCAGCAAAAAAAAAAGGAAGCTAGTCCTGCTGGACCTAAAAAAAGCTAAGGGTGACATTGTCCTCATTCAAGAGACCCACTTTAATTCCCCGACGCCCCCCAATACATTCAAAAGCGTATTCCCCCAGGCATATTTCGCTTCCTCACCAAGCAAAAAAGAGGAGTAGCCATCCTCATCAGAACCGGGGTCCCCTTTGTTCTAACCAAGTCACTCCCAGACCCAGACGGTCGATTTCTGGTAATACAGGGCACTCTATCAGGCACGACAATTAAACTTGTTAATGTTTACGCCCCCAATGATAACCAAATCCCCTTCCTAAGAAACCTCCTCGAATCACTGGAGCAGCAATCCCTCTCATCCCTCATCATTGGTGGAGACTTTAATATGGTGGCCTCTCACGCACAAGACAAATCAAACCCCGCCCCCACCCTCCTACCATTTACTCCCTCTCCATACGCCACTCAGTCCCAAAAGAAAGCTAAGAACTTCAGAGACATCATTGAGCAATACTCACTAGTGGACATCTGGAGGGCTCAGCACCAGGGTCAAAGGGATTATACCTTTTTCTCCTCCCCTCATCAGTCCTACTCGAGGATCGATTATTTTCTGGGTACAAGTAATGTCTTCTGGGCGTCCTCCCAGTCAGGCATAGGTTCAATCACCTGGTCCGACTACGCACCAATCGACCTCACCCTATCCCTTCCCTTTGTGAAAAACACCCAATATAAATGGAAGTTAAACGAATCTATGCTGAACTGTCCCGACACGGAAAGAATAATACGCCAAAAACTAGCAATGTTTTTTCAAATTAATGCAGGCTCCGTCTCAGCCCCAGCTATGCTCTGGGAGGCTCATAAAGCCTCTTATCAGAGGAGACCTGATCTCAATCGCCTCTTATAAAAAGAAAACTAAACTTATGTTACAAAAGGACCTCACAGATAAGATCACCCAACTGGAACAGCAACATAAAATCACGGCGTCTAAAAAAGCGCCAAAACAATTAAATCTAGCTAGATCTGCCCTGAAACAGACCCAACTCGAAGAGGTGGAGAAAGCACTGAGGTGGTCAAAACAAAAATATTTTGACAAAGGCAATAAAGCAGAAAGGCTCTTGGCCTCAAAGCTCAGGGGCGCCAGAGTTAAATCTCAGATAGCCCGCATTCAGACACGAAAAGGGCAGATCTCATACATAGAAAAAGAGATAGCCCAGGAATTTGCAGATTTTTACTCTGACTTATACAACATCCACCCCCCCAGACCAAGACCCGATCAGCCGCAAAACAATTACACAATATCTAGAGCAATGTAACCTCCCATCCTTATCCCCTGAGGAGGTAGAGAGTCTGAACAACAACATCTCCCAAGAGGAACTCTCTCAGGCTATCAGCTCACTCAAGTTAGCCAAAACTCCGGGCCCAGACGGTTTTCCAAACTCCTACTACAAAATGTTCATGCCGACCCTCTCCCCCTACCTATTAGACATGTACAATTCCTTCCTTCAAGGAGAGCCGATTCCCGCCACAATCACAGCAGCAAATTTAGCTATAATTCACAAGGAGGGTAGAGACCCGCCACTATGCGGCAACTACAGGCCCATCTCCCTATTAAATACTGATCTCAAAATCTACAGTAAGATCCTGGCAAACAGGCTAAACGCAATTCTCCCTAGACTCATACATGTAGATCAAGTAGGCTTTGTGTCTGGAAGACAGGCCTCCGACAATACCTGCAAAATTGTGGATATAATTGACCACGTGCATCTCACCGGTTCCAAAGCAATGATTCTGAGCCTTGACGCTGAAAAGGCGTTCGACAGAATCAAGTGGACTTTTTTAGACCAAACAATGCTGAGGTTTGGCTTCTGTGGCCCTTTTTTGGAGGGGATGAGAGCCCTCTACCAAAACCCAACGGCGTATGTTAAATTATCAGGCGGCTTCTCTGACCCAATAAAAATTAGGAACGGGACCAGACTAGGTTGCCCGCTCTCCCCCTTGCTATTCGCCCTAACCATTGAGTCCTTAGCGGGCAAAATCAGGGAAGAAAAAAGAATTAAGGGGATCCAAATTGCGGAAAGAGAATACAAAATTACTCTATTTGCTGACGATGTGATTTTGACCCTCGCGGACCCCCATACCTCCCTCTCCAACCTACAAAGGCTACTGACCCAATTTGGGTCAGTCTCTGACTATAAAGTTAACATGGACAAGTCAGAAGCTCTAAATATATCCCTCCCAGCCCAGACGTGGAAACTCATTCAAGCTAACTATAAATACAAGTGGAGTTCCACCTATGTTAAATATCTTGTGGTTAAAATCTCAAATTCCAACAATACCCTCTTCCAATATAATTACTCCCCCCCCCCCCCCCTATTCGATCAGATTAAAAAAGACCTGGAAACTTGGAAAAAACATCAAATTTCCTGGTTTGGGAGAATAGTTTCCGTTAAAATGAATGTTCTCCCAAGGCTATTGTATAATTTCCAAACCCTCCCAATTACGGTGCCACAAGCGGCCCTCAAGAACATCCAATCACTACTGCTCCAATTCATTTGGAACGATAAAAGGCCAAGAGTCCCAAGATCAGTGATGCTCTCATCAAGAGCTAGAGGAGGTATGGGGGTCCCCGATATCGTCAGGTATTATCTCGCAGCACAACTGAAGCAGGCCGTAGTTTGGAATTGCGACCCGGCCTCAGCCTGTTGGCTCGCAATAGAGTCTCATTACGCGCGTCCCCACTCCCTCCAAACGGCTTTATGGACCACAAGTGGTGGCGGGGCTGGTCCACAGAGGTTCGACCTAGGAGCAATGAGATGTACGTGGGACACATGGCTTAAAAGCAAAGGGAAATATGGTCTGCTAGCTTCCCCCTCCCAGCTCACTCCAATCTTTGGGAACCCCAATTTCCCGCCAGGGTGTTCCCCAAGACAATTTGACCAATTCCAGAGTCACAATATTAGGATGGTTGCCGATCTGCTGCAGGAGGAGGAGATATTAACCTATCAGGCTCTGAAGGACAAATTCCAGATCCAGGGCCTTCACCCGTTTAAGTATTTACAAGTTCGTCACTTCCTACTATCTTTATCCCCAACCTCCAAGTTCCCCCCGCTGACCAGATTTGAATCCATATGCATTAAAAATACCTACCAAAGAGGCCTGATCTCCAAGATATATAAGGAAATAGAGCCAACATCCAGCCCCCCGAATCACCGATACATGCAAAAATGGTCGGAGGATCTGGGCCTCCAAATAGACCATGAAGACTGGGAGGAAATTTGGGAGCAAGCCGCTAAAACATCAATCTGCACAACAATAAAAGAAAACATCTATAACATTATATTTCAGTGGTACCTGACCCCCCAGCTAGGCTGAGCCAGGTCTTCCCCGGCACACTGGATCTGTGCTGGAGGGGATGTGGTCAAAAGGGGGACATGTCCGGAGATTCAGAGTTACTGGACCATGATCCAGACGCTCATTTACAACACCACAGGGCTCCCCCTTCCCCTGGAGCCTCTGACTCTGGTGCTGAGCAAACCCATCGAAGATCTTCCTCCGCCGATGTCAAGGCTGATCATGGCAATGCTGACAGCGGCCAGATGTTCCATAGCGGCCGCCTGGAAACAGGTTAAGCCCCCCTCGAGAACTACAGTAGTCAGAAGAATCAATGAGGTCATGACTATGGAGAAGCTGACAGCTATGCTCCAAAAGAAGATGCCTCAATTTCGGAACACATGGGACCCATGGTTAGAGAGATAAAGCCCAAAAAGGCCAACCACCTAGACCTTTAGTCCCTTCCAGACAGCAGGAGAGAGAATTAAGGAAGCCTCTGGACGTACCTTTATCCACCCATTCCCCTCCCCCCCACTTGTTTGTTACCCTCTCTCCCTCCCCTCCCTTCCCCCCCCCCCTCTCTTTTCCCCCTATGGAAAACGTAAAATTTTTATTGGTCACCACCTGATTGTATTGAGTAGAAATGTTGCGGGCTCATGACATTTCTGTATGTACTTTTATATGTGAACGTGTACAATAAAAAAATTGTTACAAAAAAAAAATCGTCAGGGCAAGCCTTTTTAGCATAATTGCTTGGTAACTTTCCATCACATAAGGCACACACAGCAGCACAATGCTTAGTTTTGGTTAAAACCTTTCTAGGCTTGGTAGGAACTGGCTTAGAGACACCAGATTCCATCCTATGCGCGGTAGAGACAATAGGGGCTGACAGAAGAGGCCAGAAAGCAGCAGCAGAATATACTGTCTAATGCAGGACTAAACAACTGGTCTCCTTATATGCTCCAGAGTTGAAGAATAGGGAGTAGTGCACAGCCAAAAAAGCGAAGAGGGATCCATATGATGCAAAAAAGAGTATATTAGAATAACAAAAGCAAAAAAGAAAAGCCTCCTACGCTTTTGCGTAACATAAGCATTTTAAGCCTCCTTACAAAATCAAGTGAACACAGGCGACGAAGTTCTGAGGCTCAACGAGGAGGTAAGAGCCATGAGAGACAGTCTGGATGATTTTGAAAACAGGGAGTGAAGGCAAAATTTGCATATCCGCCACATCCCAGAGTCAGTGTCTGCGGAGGCCCTGCAACCTTACCTTAAAAGGCTGTTTCTCTCAATTGACCCCCAACTAGAAGATAGCGATCTGGAGCAGAAACAGGGGCTCGATCAACTTCGAAAACTCCCTCATCCAGATCTTCCAGGATTTGGCAAGGATGACCATAGACAGGCAAAGAGGATTACGACCGGTAAAAGCGATTTTACAGGAAAAGAAAATTAGCTATCAGTGGGACTTTCAGTTCTGCCTCATCGTCAACAAGGGAGGTCGTCAGGTTTCGCTTCGCTACCCGGAGGAGTAGCAATTTTGATAAAGCATGGTATCTTGTTCCAGATATTGGAGATTAAGAGAGACGAAGAAGGGAGGTCCCTCGTGGTCCACGGTTTACTCTCAGGCCTATATTTCACTCTAGTGAATATATATATTCTCCTAATGAAGGACAAATTTATTTTTTAAAGGAAACATTGGAATCTTTGGGAGACAGTCGAGGACAGTCAATTTTAGGAGGCGATTTTATATGGTCTCAGATCCAGATATGGTTAAATCCACTCATCCAGGGCAATCACACTCTTCAATGCTTGTTAATCAAAGAATTTGGTTTTCTCGACGCCTGGCGCCACTCACATAAAGGTCAGAGAGATTATTATTTTTACTCAATCCCACATGATTTCTACTTTAGAATTGATAATATATATTTGTAACCACAAATATTCTGGAGGTTCTGGTTCACTCAGATATAGGCTCTTTCACGTGGTCGGATCACGCTCCTGTGGTGATCTTGTTTGACCCCCATTTGCCAAGATTCAACCATTCCACTGGACAATGAATGACTCACTATTAAATTACCCGGAAATTAGCAAACAAATTGGAGACTCACTCAAAAATAATTTTCAGATTAATGATGGGTTGGTAGAATCGAAAGCAATACTATGGGAGGCGCATAATGCCATGATTAGAGGACAGCTTATCTCAATTGCATCCTATAGAAAGAGAATACAAAATGGAAAAATAAAAATATTTAACGATTAAAATTATAATGTTGGAAACTTCACATAAAAAAAACCTGACGAGGAAAATCTGCAAAATACTTTACCAGGCAAGGGAGGAGTTTAAGGGATTGCAATTCGAGGATGTAGAGAAGGCCCTTAGATGGACCAAGCATACATACTATGATAAGGGCGATAAGGCAGACCATTTATTGGCAAATAAACTCAGAGGGATCAGGGTGAGGGCTTCAGTCCCTGCCATTAGGATAAAAGGAGGCGTCACATACAATCACTCAAAAGATTTTATGCAAATCTCTATGATCTAGACAATTCAACCCGGAATGCAAAAATCCCGGGCTCGGCCCATATCGAGAACTATTTGAGAGATTTTAATCTCCCAAAATTGACAGAGGAGGATCATAAAATTTTAAATGCAAAAATATCTCAGGTCGATCTTGGGTGGGCAGTTAGTTCTTTGAAGCCCTTAAAGGCACCTGGTACAGAGTTTTTCAAATCTGTATTATACATTTTTTTATAGGAATTCTAGGGCCTTTCCTGCTGGATTTATTCAATGATTTTCTCAGCGGAAAACACATCTCTCCCCACCCCCTCCCCCCACAGATGACGAAGGCCAATATAGTGGTGATCCCTAAAGAGGGAAAGGATCCTTCATGTTGTGGTAGCTAGAGGCCAATCTCATTTCTTAATACGGATCTGAAAATCTATAGTAAAATTTTGGCTAACATGTTGAATCCAATACTTCCTAGATTAATACATTATGACCAGGTGGGATTTTTGAGTGAACGCCAGGCGTCGGATAATACAAGGAAAATTATTAATGTTATTGACCAGATACACAAGTCTAAATTGAAAGCTGTGTTGTAGAGTCTGGAGGCGAAAAGGGCGTTTGATAGGATAAGGTGGGACTTACTGGACAAGACACTAGAGGCATTCGGATTCTCCGGGGTGGTTTTGCAGGGGGTACGGGCCCTCTATCAGTCACCGACAGCCACTTTGAAGATTCCAGAGGGGAAGGGGAATCTTATAACAATTAAGAATAGTACGAAACAGGGGTGCCCCCTATCTCCACTTCTTTTTGCCTTAACAATTGAGGTATACAGTATGCAGGTCTGTCATTTTATGTGTCAGGGTTATTATGGGGAGGAATTTCCTAACTACACCCGATTTGAAGATCTATGTAAAACAAAAAAAAATATCAAAGGGGGTTGATATCATCTCTCTACCAGGGCTTAATCCCAAAACAGGATACCCCGGCTCAGAAATATATGGACCAGTGGGCTCTGGATTTTCAGACAAATAACGAGGGAGGACTGGGAAGATATCTGGGAAAATGCGGGTAAAACCTCCATTTCTACAGTAACAAAAGAGAAGATTTATAAAATGTTGTTTTTACGCTGGTATTACACCCCCAAAAGATAAAAACTGATGTTCCCGGGGACCTCGGATAGATGTTGGGGGGGATGTGGACAACTAGGAGACCTGGCACAGGTACTGTCCAGTAATGCAGAAATTCTGAAGAACAGTTCTGAAATTAATAAAAGACGTTACAGATATTGAGATTCCGCTAGATCCAATTTTAATTATTTTGGCTAAACACATGGATGATGTGAACCACTATACATTTAAATTGATCCTGCATACTCTAAAGGTAATTACTATTATTATTCAAGTATTTAAACTTTATACTCATTACTATATATGTTTTGTCAATTTGATGTAGCATTGGGCACCCGTCTTCTGTTGTATACATTTGCCACGCTCAGTAGCACTCATTTTGGCATAAATATATATTCATGATGTGGTGGATGTAGGAGTTTGAGCTACCTGGGAATATGTATGTTTATCAATTTCTGACTGGTAACAGTCAAATGGAGGTTGGTGGCATCTCCCCCCGGAGCTCACCCCTCCCCACCTTTTTAACGCGGGAGGTTCTTGCAATTTGCTGAATGGACAAGACTCACTGCAGTTGCTTCCCCCCCTATTACAGAGGTTACAGGAAGGGTTCACAGTTTTAGTGTTAGGACCTGCATTTTTGGTTTACCTCGACGTTTGGTATGCAGGCTTACGACGCTTTGGCCAAAGGGTTTAACAAAAAAAACAAGTAATTACTATTATTATTCAAGTATTTAAACTTTATACTCATTACCATATATGTTTTGTCAAATTGATGTACCATTGGGCACCCCTGTCTTCTATTCTAAAGGTGGCTAGATGCGCTGTAGCAGCAGCATGGAGAAAAAAACAACTCCCACCCTGCAGAAGAGAGGTTATTAGAAGGGTTAATGGTGTCCAATTAATGGAGAAACTTACCTCGTTTCTGAATCATACTACTGAGAAGTATGCAAGGGTTTGGGATCCCTGGGACCACGGAGGAAGAGATGGTTGGGAGTGTTTTGTGCGGAATGTGTTGTCTATAAGATATTGTATGATATGTTCTGTGATTGTTGATGCTTGTAAAGAATGTGTGGCAGGGGTGCAGCCATGATGTCACACAGCTGGTTCACCCTCGTTGGCTGAACCGCCGCCGTGATGTGGCCACAGCTCGACTGCCGCGCACAAAGAAAAAAAATCTTATCTTTTGGGAAAGGCAGTCGCGCATCGCGCTTTCTGTAGATGCACACAGGCAGTGAGTGGGGCCGGCCCCATAGAGGGTCGTATCTTGTTTGTGCCGAGCACGCTGTAGCGACGCAGTCGCGAGCAGTGGGGACGAGGCCTTAAAGAGGCACTTAAATGTGTTTTTAATATATGCACCATATGATTACTTTTATTGAAAACAAATTACCTAAGCTGCAGATCGATTTGATCTCCCATAATCGATCAGCAAAGATCCTGCTTCCCAAGGTTCACTAAATGGCTGCCTTTTCAATCAATCCTTCAGTCAGTGTAACTCAGCAGCTAAAATATATTCTTATATTATGAATGTAACTTTGAGCTGTAAACTGTAACAATAGTTAAACTGTTGGGAATATTGGCAACAAATTATCACAAACAGGAAAGTGTTACAAAGATCTTTCGCTGCTGGGGAAGTAGAGATGCTCAGTATATCAACTCATTAAAAATGGCAATGGGTTGAATTAAAAAAAAAAACTGCAGTAAGTATCTGTAAGAGATGTGTGCAGAGGTACGCAATGGAGACTGGTTTTAAGGTGAAATATTAAATAAGGCTTTATTGCGCCTGCTGCTTTAAACCAAAAAATCCAAACAAAATCTGCTCCAAGTTGGAATATATTTACACTTGTAGTCCAGCGATTCACCAGCCCAAATCATAGAGACATATATAGACAGACATAGATAATCAGTCTTATAAGAAAAGTCTTATATATGTCTCGTAGTTGTAGGGGGAAGGCTTCTCCCTTTCCTGGGTTGCTGTCTTTTCCTCATGCTCTCTCAGCATTCGGGTGTAGAAGTCTTGTGAGCTCCAGACATCTGTGATCTCTGTCAGTCTCATCTGTAAGACTCAGGAACCTTTGCTCTGTCTGTTTCCTTGGTCAGCCCAGTTGTGGACTAAGGAATCTCTCTTCCTGTCTCAAAGGCAGGCTTTTCTAACCAACCTCTAATCAGCCAGGTGGTGTTGGTTAATTGACTACCAGCAGTTAACCACCACACTGCTGGATTAGAGGCACCTTTTTGAACAGGGACAAATCCCCTGTTACATACCTCCCCTGTTTGTGGGAAGCTCGGGCTTGCCACGGCCAAAGCCCATCCTTCCTTCCACTCTCATTTGAGATATCTCAGTGACTTGAATGAGAGTAGATGGAGGAGGAGAACCCTCAGTCCCGCTGGGATTGGAGCCCTTCCTCCAGTTTAGTAGTGTCTCCTCTAGAAGGTGCTTGAGATCAGCAGTCCTCAGTCGCTCAAGGAGAACCTTTTCCAAGTTCAGTCTTTCTACAGACTGTATGGTGACAGTCGCAGAGCGTATATGCATATTGCTTTCTTTCGCCATCTTTCCCATATACTCCCTTTTAGCACCAAATGTCCACTTCATGGTATCACAAGAGCGCCCAAGAACAGCCCCCTGAGCCCTCAGTTCTTGAAGTTGTCTTCCTGCACTTTTCCCCTTCAATGTAGTTGCCAGTTCAGCTTCTTTGGGATTCCAGCTCCATTTCCAGAGAACGTCCTATCTTTTCAGCTTCCTCAGCTAAGGATTCTTCTGGCTTTGGTTCTGCACTCCTACATCTACCCTGTTGGGTGGCTGAAGGTTTGGCTAGTGCTTTCTTACGTGGCTCAAACTTCGTAATCTTGTTTTGAAGGTGAGTGGTGTCCCCAGCTCTCACTGTATCCTTGCCCTCTCGGGCATTAGTTACTGTGGGATACCGATGCTTGGGCAGAGCCAATACATTTTTCCGTATTGAAGGCATCTGTAAGTTACTGGTCTGCAGAGTCTCACTCTGTTTCTTGAGTGTATCCTGCCATTCTCCTTTCAGGGTCTTTATTTTTTCCCTGTGCTTTCTCTGAGCTTGCTTCCACCTATCATTCATTATTTTGTGCAGCACTCTGAAATTCTTCGCTTGGGCCGCCGGTACTCGTCTCAGTTTCTGGACCTTTTTACGCTCCCTCTTGTACCGAGTCACCTGGCTTCTAAGCTTAGCCTTTAGCGATGCTTTGGTGATGGTCAGGGTAGCCTTCAGTTTATCATGCTGCTTTGCGAGGACACACTGGGTAATCAGACGTTCCTGCAGCACTTGTATGTCATTAGCAGCCCGCAGATTTTCTTCCTGCAGAGTTCGTTGCTTCTCCTTGGCGTTCTGGAGGTGTGTATGCAGACCTTGCAGTTGTTTCTGCAGTCGGTGCTCTGCTTCAAACTTCTCATCTTCCACAGTTTCTTTATTTTTTCAAGCTCGTGCAGCTTTTCATTCTTTCCATTGACGTGGTCTGTCAACTCAGAATTTTCTTTTTTTAAAAACTTACATTTTCTCTTTTTTCAGTCTCTGTACTATTCAGGGCCTCCTTGTAGTCCGCCTTCCATTTTCGCACCTCTGCTTGGAGACTGACTGTCTCCTGGCGTGATATTTCCTCCTTTAGGTTGAGGGTCTGAAGCTCCTTCTGAGAGACTTTGAGATCTGTATTAAGATTGACAATAGTTTCTTTAGAATTGTCCAGCTCCTCAGCGAGACTGTGAAGTTCCTTTTTGGAGACTTCCAGTTTTGTGCGGCAGATGTCGATCTCGTGGTGTGCGGCATCCAGTGCTGTGCGGAGTGTATGAACCTCCTTCTGGGATACGTCCACCTCTATCCGGACACTGTTGACCTCCTGTTGTGCGGCATTCAGTTGTACGCGAAGAGTGTGAACCTCTTGCTGAAAGACTGTTATCTCCTTCAGTGCCTCCTTATACTTCTGCTTCAGCTTAGCCATCATTTTATCAGATTGGCTCTGCTTTTCCACTATGGTGGTATTAGTAGTGTTTGCAGCATCTAGCTCAGACTTGAGATCGTCCAATTCTGTCCTGGCCAAAGAGTACATTGTGAACACATATTTCTGTAGCTTCATGTTATTTTTCAGTAGCTCTGCGTAGTCATCTTTCTTTTTTTTCAATTGTTCACGGAGCAGATCATAGTCACGCCAGGCAAATTTCAGGGCATCTTGAGGGCTGGTCAAGGGATCGACACTCACCGGTTCCGGCTCCGCTTCCCTGGTATGGTTGGTTGAGGGTTTCTCACTATTAGCACCGGACAGACACTTCTTTGGGGTACACGGCTTCTGCCTTGGGCCCTCTGGATATAAGGTTATCCGCAGGACGAATTCTCCATTTTCTCTAGGCTGCAAGGCATCTTGGTCCCCCTTTTCCTCCGCGGGATCTGAAGACATATCTGTTCCTTCCACGTTAAATGAAGACCCGCTTTTCTTTTTTCGCCTCTTTCCCATCAGGAATACTGGAGTCTCCATCTTTATTTGGAATTTTAGCAGCTTCACTGGATCCACCATGCTTTTCTTGCGATTGTATTAGCTGGCGTATATATTCGGTTATCTGCTGCTCCCGCTCTTGCCGATCGCATTCGTCATCATAGAGAGCGGTCTTTCGGTTCGTACCGAGTTCAGGCATCCCCACCATTCTTGGGGTGTTTTGTGGGTGTGACTCGGTTCGGGTTCGCCATAAGAGATGTCTTCCTCCTTATCGGACTGGAAGGGCCACTCTTCCGTGGGGTAGGGTTCATTACAGGAACGCTGTATCTTGTCCTCCATTTTGGGGCTATCAGGTGTATTTTTCTTCCTGACCTCTGGTGGCGCTATTACAGCTGTTGCCACTGTATTTGCTAGAACCCCAAATTTTGGTAGTCCTACAGGTGGGCAGACTTTGCTTGTAGAGTTCATAGCTCTCACAGGCGTCTCTGTAGACTTTTTCTTTACTTTGGTATGTTTTACCATATTAGCAATACTGTGCATGCATTCACTGTCATCGTCTGAATAAGGCCTGAAGGGACACTGATCCGTGTGGTGGGGTTCTTTACACCAGGAACACATTTTCTTTCCCATTTTTGCAGAGTTTGTATTTGACTTCAGCTGGGTGGCCATTTTAAATTCCCAGAATCAGTCCCTTGCGTCGGTCACCGTCTGTAAAAGTTTCCCTGCTTCAGCACAGTCTTGCATCAATTTTCACACTTTCTGCATATACTCCATTCACAGCTGGTAGTCCTATGTGATGTGGCAGCCTTTACTTTCAGAATCTGTACCGCTTGTGGGTCACCGTCTGTATTCACTGCTTCAGCGCAATTTTTTTTTTTTTTTAAAGAAAACAACAAAGCCTAGTTCCTCTGGAGCACTAACTCACTTCTTGAACCCTGACTACGGCTGGAAGGCAAAGCCCCTTTTTCAACAACCATATTACACATTTATTGTGATAGGCAAGTAAGGTTTACCTGCTTCAGCAGTCTCTCTCTCTCTCTCCTCTTGGGATTGGGGAAAAGAGTCCATCTGTGGTTTTGTGGCTTTCTTCAGTGCAGTGTAGATTTCCTGCCTGGATGTGTATCCCTTTAACTCTGGTCTCTGCTGCATGTGATTCTTTGCTTTGTTGCTCAGGCTGTTTGCAGGAATTATGCAGGCAAAAGCACAAAAAAATTCACAGGCAGTCTCCGGAGCCCCTTTGAACTTCAAGGGCCACCTCTCATCCCAACTTCTGACACCATATGTAAGAGATGTGTGCAGAGGTACGCAATGGAGACTGGTTTTAAGGTGAAATATTAAATAAGGCTTTATTGCGCCTGATGCTTTAAACACAGCAAACATGTGAAAATCCACAAACAAAATCTGCTCCACGTTGGAGTATATTTACACTTGTAGTCCAGCGATTCACCAGCCCAAATCATAGAGATATAGATATATATATATATATATAGACAGACATAGATAATCAGTCTTATAAGAAAAGTCTCATCTGTCTCGTAGTTGTAGGTGGAAGGCTTCTCTCTTTCCTGGGTTGCTGCCTTTTCCTCAGGCTCTCTCAGCATTCGGGTGTAGAAGTCTTGTGAGCTCCAGACATCTGTGATCCCTCTGTCAGTCTCATCTGTGAGACTTAGGAACCTTTGCTCTGTCTGTTTCCTTGGTCAGCCCAGTTGTGGACTAAGGAATCTCTCTTCCTGTCTCAAAGGCAGGCTTTTCTAACCAACCTCTAATCAGCCAGGTGGTGTTGGTTAGTTGACTACCAGCAGTTAACCACCACACTGCTGTATTAGAGGCACCTTTTTGAACAGGGACAAATCCCCTGTTACAGTATCTAATACTACAGAATTCATTACCAAAAATAAATAAAATCACGCAGGATATTGCTTGGATGGCTCCTTTAAAACAAGACAAATAGCCCCTCCTATCATGAAGGACTCCTACAGATTACGAAAATAAATTCCCTAAAATGTGTGTGTGTCTTTACATCTCAATAAAAAACACCCACACAAATCCTCTATACACACCCTCTATCTACTCCTTCCTGCTGCTGGGGATCTCCCCTAAGCCAGACAAACACACCTGATTTCACCCATGCCTCCCTGCCATCTCTTCCCCTGTAAGGTGTGTTAGCCCTTAAGTTATTTGACTAACCTTAAGACTTGCTCCACAAATCAAGCATCCCAATAGTCTGCACTCATGGTTACTGTCTCACACTGTCACTACTACCACCCATTGTGACCAAGCACTGCCATCTACAGCACTTATTCCCTCACCTACTGTCTCTGTAAGTTCCCCATCAAACCTTTTAGATTGTAAACTCTTCGGGCAGGGATTTCCTTTCCCATTGTCTGATTTTGCTGCACTTATTGTATTATTATAATTCCCTGTACTGTAGTCTTTGTGAAGCAATGAGTACACTTTTGGCGCTATATAAATAAAGACAAACAATACAATGTGCCCATCACAAGTACAATACAGAGCAAATACAATTCTAAGGAATGATACACAAATGAATATCATCCAGGCCGGCTGTCAAAAACAGATATCTATTGTGACAAATGGTGGATCAAATACTGCCTGGAACTAAACAGAAATTACCTCTGAGGACAGGTTGATAGGTCATGGGATAGATACTAAATATCTGATTACATAAAGTATCCACCGTCATTTAGCTCATTGATCAAATGGGAGAGTATACTCAGCAGAAAGTCCCGGACAAGTGATCAGCGCTGGAGTGAAGAACTGCCAAACAAATAGCTTTGTTGAAGGCGGTGGCAGGCTTCTTGATGCAGTTCATTAAAATATGTGCATCATGTAACTTCTCCCCCTAACCCCACCCTTTGGTCCTCCCCAAACAGAAAGCTGTTCTGCTTGTGGGAGAAAATAGAACAATGTACCTTTATATATTGCCATGTTATTATTAAAAATACTATGAAGTGGTCTTCCCTGTGCTGGAGAAGAATGTAGTCTCCATTCCAATGAATGAAGATTGAGGCTCTCCAAAAAAAAAAAAAGACTCCAACACAAAGAAACCCAGGACTACTGTTACAGGCTCAAGATGAAGAACTGAATTTGTTAGGCTGGTTCTCTTACATTTTTAAGCACGGGCCATATTTGCTCTGGAAATTAAATGCTGTAATTCCCTTACTTGTTTGCTTGTGTCACAATCAACTTGAAATGAAAAGTAGACGTGAAAATCTGTGTGTGCAAACCCTAGCTAACCTGAACAAAATGACAGAATGCAAATTAAATGGCAGCCATGCCATCTGGAGCTTTTTTTAATTTTTTTTAGCCAATTAGAGCTTTTCAGATTTTTTGTATTCTACAACAAGAGCCCTAAACAAACAGAGCTTACTAAAGTGTATGGGCAGGTGTCAATCTGGAATAGAGAAGTCAGCATTTGCACAGCAGCATGGATGTGGGGCATCTCTTCATCAAATATTCACCATTTAAAAAAAAAAGAGGGGGTAGACGAAGGGTAAATATATATATATATTTTTTTTAACTTTAAAACATTTGTTTACCATTCAAATTCTAAGAGGGTTTTTAAAATCTTCTGGTAATAAGACATTGGGGGTTATTCATTGAACAGCAATAGGGTCACCTCCACACGAATACCTCAATGGGAGTTATTTAATGAATAAACCCCGTTGTCCTCTAAACCTGTTTGCCAATTAAGTGGTATGCCATCATTAGTCGAACATAAAAAGCCAAGTACAGTATCTCATATGCTTAAATCCATTGGACCACTTGGCTATTAATTGGTACAGTGAATTAAAAGAAAAATTAAAATACAGTAATACATGCAACCCAAATAAACCCCATTTCAGAACAGCTTCAGTCAGAACATATTTATAGAGCAATGTATACTGTACCCGAGTTTCTTACTGGCTCCTAACATGTTGAGACCAATTGCGTTCCCTCTTAAGCGTTTAAATTGCAAGGCTTTGCCCCTTCTCTCATATGTTTTGAAGGAGTCTCCAAGAGCTCGGACTGTTCCAGTTCTAAGCGGTTTAGACTGTACAAAGAGAAGAAAAAAGAAAATGTATATATGTTTATTATACAGGTATTCCAAACGGCTAACTGAAAAGGGGCCAACAGATAAACAAAAAGCAAAAACACAGACTCGTGCTGGTAGGAGAGAAGAAACGGACACTCCTGAAACGAAAACACTTCAAATGGTGGTGGTGTTTTGCACAGTGGTATTTGCTCATAGCAGCCCACTTATCAGGAGAATTCTAACCCCACAATCCAGTATTCTGTGTTTAATTACAAATGAGCAACTATAAACTCTGCACAGAAACAAGAAGTTGTATAGCTTGAAGTATGTATTCACGTGCAATATTGCTTCACGCTGCTGCTTTCATTAACAGTACAACAACTTTGAAATCCTGTTTTGCCAAAGCTGGGAAATTGACAGGTTACAGTAATGGGACTCTAAATGTTAAACATATTCCCGGTATTTTGATTTCCATTCCCATCCGTTACAGTTCAGACAGCTTCAGAACTACGTGCAAACCTTTTCCCCCAAAACGCCACGCGTTCAGACACTGATATCAAAAGAAAATGTTTAGCAACACAAATAGTTACTGTTTCTGCTGTACGAAGTGTACCCACCAAAAACGTAATTTCTGACCAATTTAAGAACACAATGTCTTCCTCATGTTTTCAAAGCATTTTAAATGGTGTCATCAGATAGAGTAAACATAACCAAGCAAAGGGATAAGCTATTTTTTTTACTTTAACAGAATTATTTATTGCCTTTGTTTTCAATTTGATGACATTACAGGGTCACAAGGCACTTCCTAAAATAAAGGGTTTAAAAAAAAAAAAAATAATAATTTAAAGTGGGATTTTTATTTATTTTTTTAAACATGCCTGTCCTTAAACGGACAAATATAAAAATTATTTTAGTGTACAATATGCCTAATCTACTTCAACCTTACGGCTGCACTGGGAGAAAAAACCACTCTTAAATCAGAAAGGAAAAATAGTTTATAGCAGCCACTGATTGAGCCACCTGTGCTGAAGTAGGGTTATGCTTAAAACCTGACCCGTTTGGGGCCGTTGAGGACTGGAGCTGCCTACCCCTAGTTTATAGCAATCACTGAATTCCAAATATCTGTACAGTACACATTAGAAAATTAGGTAAAAAAAAAATGCATGCTGAAGTCAATAACATTCACAAGCGTATAACAAAAATATTAAATAAACCGCTGCCTATAAAGTGGTACCAAATGCAAATTCAATCGTCTCACTGATATGAACTCTACTTGACAATATTAATTAGTTGATTTACACATTAGCAGCTTCTGCTACTTACCTTTTGTTCTTCAATTTGAGAGTCGGCTCCATCATTTTCCCCTAAACTGAGCAAGTTTGCTTCACTACGGATGAAAACAAAAACATGTTCTAGTTACAGAACACAAGAAATGGAGTGGCTGAAAATGTAAATGCTCGACTAAAAGTGGCCACCAAGCACGTTTTAAATATACATCCGAGTAGTTGGTTTGTAGTACGTAAACTTAACTGCAGTGTCAAGACGCCCACTACCAAACGCAGTTGTGGAAGAACGCATGAAGCTTCCAGATTGTGGTGAACACCATGAAGGACAGTTTTGCTCCACTACTATTAGATGAGTGAGAAGGTCCACTGTAGTAGGTCACACAGGCCTACGGTTTCCCACCCTGCTAGCTCTGACCAACATGTCACAGCTATTTTGGTAACGTACAGGTACATCTGCAGCCACTTACAAGAGTGAACAAGTAACTGGAGCCGCCTTTAATAATTACAACAGTTTAAACCCAACCTTTGGAGGTTGCAGTGAAATAATACTCTGGTTGTGCCTTTGCCCTCTGAATTTATGTTGTTTTATGGGCTCTCTACTGTGCCCGCTAGAAAACTATATTAATGGCAACATCGGAAGTAGACTTTATCATCAAGTTTATTGCCAACTTATAGTTCCTCTGCTCGCTTTCCGGCTAGAGATAATTTGGGCATGCGCGACATTTCTGGCATAGATAAAAACGCACCAATAAAAAATGTGTGAGTATTTTTGGCTGAATTCACCCCTTTAATACAAAACATATGTTTAACTTTCAGATCTCTTCACTTATGCAGTAATATATAGTGTTACTTGTTTATGGGGGAAAAAAAATGAACTAAAACATTAAGCATAATCTTTTAAACCATACAACTCGTAGCTTGGGCAGTTTATTTTAAAAACAGTTTTAAAACAGATTTTAGTCTTTTCTCTTACTTTAACCACCATCAATCACATAAGACAGCAGGCCAACACAGACCATAAGGTAAGCAGAGGAAAAAAAAAACAAGTTGCCAAGAACATTAAGAACTAAAAATACATGTACATTAAACACACAGGATGTCAAGGTTGCCACCTACATTTAGTTGCAATAGCAACTATCCTTTAAGAATGCAGTATTACCTGCCAATTTATAAAATATTATTGCCAAATTCACACTCCCCTATCCGCAGCAAAACAATAGGCAAACCCCACTAAATACTCCATTCTGATTTTGTTCCGACGACTGAGGCTGCGTTTAAGTAGGCGTATGCGCGACGGAGCACCTGGCGTCGCGCACCTGTCGCCTGAGCGACCTGTGCATTCTGATGGCTCACAACGGGGAGGCGTTGTGGAGGTGTGGCTGTGACGTCACGAGGCTGGTTTGCCCTCATTGGCTGAACCGCTCACGTGATGCGCCCGTCACGCGCAAAGAAAATTATTTGTGGTTTCAAAAAATCTGCCACACAATCGCTCTGCATCGCTCACGTGCACTATGGGTGGCTTCATAGGAGGTCCTGCATTTTGTTCGCGAAGCACATCGCGCTCACTATAGATCGCTGCCTAAAGCTTCTATGAAATTATGGATTGACACTTCATTCCCTCTAGGTTTGACAGCACAAACTGTTCTAAAAACTTCCTTAACGCTACTGCAGGGATGGCCAACTACAGTCCTCAAGGGCAACCACCATGTCATATTTTAAGGATATCCCTGCTTCAGCACAAGTGGCTCAATCCGTGGCTCAGTAATTGACGTAGAGGAAAAATACCTCATTCTTTTCAGGGGAGATCACGTCCAGGAGAGCAGGATGCAAACTGCAATGGACGGAAGGCAGATGACTCCTTTCGTTCAGTAATCCCTATAGAATCACGTGACAGCTTCAGAGCACAGTCACATGATCGCTAGTGCAAGAGGGGCTGCGACACTCTGGCCCCACGGCACGCAAAGGGTTAAAGCCACAATCACCTCTTGTGTTTTCAAAAAATAGATCTTCAAACCAGCGGGTCCACACAGCTGAACTTTGCTATTTTTAGCTCAGGGGACAACCCGGTTCCAAAGATACTTTCCCCTCCAGTTACTGGCAATTCTGTACTGGTACAGGAAAATAAAATTGGCTGTCAAACTGGCTTTGCGGGGCCATCAGGAAGCCATAATGTGATTAACTGGGGAGCGGGGGGTTGATATTGTGGCTTCCTACTGGATGGCACCAGCAACCATCTCTGAATTTCCATAAAGTGTATTGGTAACTAAAACTGCATGTATCTCGGGAAATGGGGGGTGGCTTGCGCTAAAAGTTGCGCAGTTCAGTTCATGATTCCCTTGATCAAATTAGGTTAAAAAAAAAATTTTTTTTTAATAATTGCAAAAATGGAGAGCCACTTTAATTTTACAGCACTTCAATTGTGACCATTAAGTTTACTCTCAGTCTTTTCCCCTGGATGTATGGAGGACTGGAAGTCTACTAAAAAGCATCTGCCAAATTTATGAACCACCTCATTCCATGTTGAGTGCTGTCCACAGATGTTGCCTTTGGAACAGGACGCAGTACCGGAGCCTAACTAACTTTCCCAGATGCGCAGAACACACAATTACTTTGCTGTGGCTGGCCATAGCTGCTTTATGGTCTGCAATCGCCGGCTTACCAAGCGAACTTAGTTTGCCTCTGTGCTGCTTTCCCGGCGAACTGTGGTCAAGGGTAAAGTCAGTACTGTGTATCCCTCATTTCTCCATGACCGTGCCCATTACATAGAAAAAAAATAATGTACTTCAAAGAACAAAAGATGAAGATTTTGGTAGGAACACCCTTAGGTTGGTTTCACCGATCACCGACTATAGTAATCAAGAGCAAATCTTTGCCCTATGATTCAGTGTGCTCCCTTTCCCCCTGTTCTTGATTGATATGATTACAGTGCCCTTTGACAACTTATATCGTACTTTTAAGCTTCCTTTTTACTATTAAAAACAAACAAACAAAAAAAAAAACCAGCAGCAGATGGTGATGATGGTCCCATTAAATGTACTGCCTGCAGTCCCACAAGACAGAGTCACAACCAATACACCACCACATATATTAAGCATCAAATTAGCCAGAATAAATGGAAGAATGGAAATCTAGGCAACATATTTCTATTCTTGCAAATTATGTTTCAAATGTGAGCACTGGCGTCGTATCACCACACAGAAGTGGCTACGACCAGCAATATTTTCTTACTGAAAAAGCTTGCCATGTTCCATCTCCCAATCATGAAAGTATTTCTGATGGTTAGTTAGAGGGAAAGTATCACAGTACAAGTGTTGCAGGGTACTTACTCTTTTTCAGCATCTCCTTCACTTTCTTCTGAATGATCAAAACTCCAATTATTTCTAAAACCTGCATCTTTCTTCGACTGTGTTCTATCCAAAGCTGAAATGAGACAGGGCGCCGTGAGCCAACAGGCAGAACATCTACTAGTAATGTTTTCAGCATCAGAGGGGGCTGCAATGCAGTGACATGTCAGGTTGCCTTCCAGGCCCGAGGCACAGAAAAGGTTAAAACAGAATGTGAAACAGGTCCACAATTTTCATTACTGAAAATAGGGGATTAGTTTAACACTTAATACTAGGCTTGTCAATGTTGTAAATAAAATGCTGGCCCACTTGGCATGTTGATCAGAGCTAATCACTTCTTTTGTTGTGGTGCAATAATTGGCTTCTCTTCAGATGTAGCAGACGTGAATGCAGAAAAGAACACGTTAAAAAACATGGTTTTCCTTAACCACGATTTTCAATAGCAATACTGTTAAATAACACACCAGCATTAACGGGTGCAAGATAGTCTGCTACATTGGATTGATTTCTTAAGAAAAAATAGTTTCCTGAGAGTTACAATAAGGGTCTCCCTCTGATTGGACAGATAGACCAATATGCAAGTTCATATACACATATAAGTTCATATCAAGCAAAACAAACTTTTGACATGCAACAGACGAGAAAGGCAGGCAGCACTATTTAGAGACAAAAAATACACAAATATTGTGACATTTTTTAAACCATCAATCGGTGCTGATTAAATATGAAACAAACAGAGTTGGTGGTGCCTGCAAGAGATAGAATACATGATATCTTATGCTGAGATCATACTTACTGCGAGGGCGCTGGCACGCGCATGCACCAAATACAGATTGCAGGATCCTTAGAGGCCGCCCATAGTTCGAGCGCACGATAGAGCGATAGCTTTTTGAAGAGACAAAAAAAATTGTCTTTCAAGAGACGGCTGCGTCACGTGAGCAGTTCAGCCAATCACGGCGAACCAGCGCCGTGACAGCATAGCCACGACCCCCCCCATCACCTGAATCAGTATGTGCAGAGATCGCTTGAGTGTCGGGCATGCCATGCGCGTGTGCCCTCAAGCACACAGTATAATCTCAGCCTAAGGCTAAATCCACGCTGGCACTGAGCGCGCTCATGCTTGGAGAGCGCACCAAGCATGAGCGCCGGGTATTCTGCTTGTACGCGCGCGCGAGGGAGGGGGGCATTGCGGGTAGTTGAGCGCGCGAGTAAGTATAGTGTTTTGTTTACCTAAGCGCCGATCGCAGCTGAGCGCGCACGAGCGGGGACTTATATAGATATATGTATGTAATTCCCCGCCCCAAGCACCGCCCGATCAGCGCTAGCGGGGACTTAGCCTTAGGCACAGAAATAAGCCTCAGAACACAGAATCACACCTCATGTAGAAGGTACTGTATGCTCACAAATCTCAAGAATTGATGAAACTTCACCAGCCTGCAAGATCTCAGCAGTACAAGGCTAGAGATGTAGATGTCTAGTTCAGTTTGCAAAATGTTTTAGGATTTTTTTAATTAATGTTTTGCTATTGTGGTGTGGGTGGGGGGTGGGGGGGAAGGGGCAGAGACTCCATATAAAATTAATGTCTATCTCCTTATATACCATAGAAACTAGTTATCTTATTCAAATCATGGTGGGATGTGTCAACTAGTATTTGCAAAAATAATACTATATGCATATAGAATACTTACTTCAGTACGTTTCACCACAAGTTCATTAGGTTTGCGCTCTCTCTCTCTTTTAGAGAAAGATACTCCGTGTGAATATTTCCAAATATATATTTGTTGTTCTTTACAGCAAAAGTCCAAAACTAGCCAGTTTAACAAATTTGTGCAAAAGTTTTTACGATCGCTGTGGCCAGATCCCAAGTACAGTACTCCAGCAGCAGAGTGAAAATTACTACTCAAACGTTTTTAAATTCATAGTTAAAGAATAAGGTTTATTTTGGGTGTGCATAAAAAACAAAACCCTGGATATGTGGGAAGTAACTTAGACTTTAAAGCAGTAATCCATACATACTAAATTTGGTGAGAGCACTCCTGGATATAAATAGAAGAAAAATATGAACTTTCCTGTTAGAATAGGTGCTTACCTCTCCAGGTCAAAACAATACACAACTAGAAAAATGTCCTCAGCACTCATGATGTGTTTGAATAAATGTAGACAGATAGAGACAGATAGAGACAGATAGAGACAGATAGAGACAGATAGAGACAGATAGAGACAGATAGAGACAGATAGAGACAGATAGAGACAGATAGAGACAGATAGAGGACAGATAGAGACAGCTGTCTAAGACATGCAAATGAGAGACAGATAGAAACAGCTGTCTGTGGGTAGGTTTACTGGCTATGTATGCATCTTAACCCAGGCTGTGCTCAAAAGCTGTGCAATGCAGTAAGCTTGCGCTTATAGGGGACCATGTAATATGGTTTTGCTGCAAAAGGTGGCACTGTGTGCTCATTTGCCTGTCATTTCCCAGAATCCCTTGCTGCAGTGGAAGCACTGTATGCTGGGTGATAATGGTGAAAGGCAGGGTTGCAGACCTGTCTAAGACATGCAAATGAGCACACAGTAATATTTCCATTTGAGATTCTCTCTCTCTCTCTCTCTCTCTCTCTCTCTCTCTCTCTCTCTCTCTCTCTCTCTCTCTCTCTCTCTCTCTCTCTCTCTCTCTCTCTCTCTCTCTCTCTCTCTCTCTCTCTCTCTCTCTCTCTCTCTCTCTCTCTCTCTCTCTCTCTCTCTCTCTCTAGAGAGAGAGAGAGAGAGAGAGAGAGAGAGAGAGAGAGAGAGAGAGAGAGAGAGAGAAGAGAGAGAAGAGAGAGAGAGAGAGAGAGAGAGAGAGAGGGAGAGAAAGAGAGAGAGAGAGAGAGAGAGAGAGAGAGAGAGAGAGATCTATATATATCTACACATACAGTGACAAATCACCAAAAAATCTACTCGCCGAACAAAAAAAAAAAAAAAATCTACTCGCCACCTAGTACCAAACCGTGTGCTGCTTGGGCCAATATTTACTCGCCCGGGGGGTTAAATCCACTCGCCCCGGGGCGAGCAAATGTATAGGTTTGTCGAACACTATATATATATATATCTCTCTTTATTTTATTATTATTATTTAATGTATTACTTTTGCCAGTATTTGCAATGAACAACAGACATGGCTACAGGGCACCTAATCGGAAGCTACAATGTCGTCACAGATTTCTATTGACTTTCAGTGAGGCTGACTATATATATAGTGTTCGACAAACCTATACATTTGCTCGCCCCGGGCGAGTGGATTTAACCCCCGGGCGAGTAAATATTGGCCCAAGCAGCACACGTTTGGTACTAGGTGGCGAGTAGATTTTTTTGGTGATTTGTCAACCACTCTGTGTGTGTGTGTATATATTAGAACACACACACACATCATTGGTTCCAGAGATAATTAATTTTGACATTTGTGTCAGAGAGAAACAATATGACCACTGGAGTCAGCCTCACTGAAAGTCAATAGAAATCTGTGACGACATTGTAGCTTCCGATTAGGTGCCCTGTAGCCATGTCTGTTGTTCATTGCAAATACTGGCAAAAGTAATACATTAAATATCTCAGCAACAGGGGGTCCCTGGAGCTTTGAATGCTGTAATTCAGTCGGGGACTTCCTCATCCACATAAGATTTTTTTTTTTTGTAAATTCGCTTTAAATAGCAAACCACCAGGTTGTTGATGGTTAAAACGTTTAGTTTTTTCTATTTGGCCTTATTTCAGCTTGGTACAACCAACTTACACTACACCTGGTGTTTATAGGAGATGTGACTGCACCAAGTCCGTACTGTACTTCCAAGGGGCTACATAAAGAGTTGTGAAAACCTGCAGTCATCATTTTAAGCTGAATAGAAACAGACATTCAGCATATGCCGAGGGTGAAAAAAAAAATACCTTTCCTCTTGTATTGCAATAAACACCGAGAAACACAAAGAGGGACTCTTAGGAAACCAACGAATGCATTATGTACTGAAAGAGATCTGCATGTAGAGAGACTAAAAGAGAAGCACAGATGGATGTGGGCAGTAATAAGCTTCTGTGAAATATTTCTCCAGTGGATTCAGCAAAATAAGTCTTTTTATCCTGTGCACCCTGCAAAGAATGCAATGCTATGCAGACAATAAAGCAGTCAGTCCATCAGAAAATCGTTTAAAAAGAAATAAATAAAAAGGGGAGTATATGAAGATCTGTTTTTTCCCCCAAAAACATTGGTTTGCTCAGAAACATAGAATTCATTGGCAGATGAAAACCACTTGTCCCATACCTAGTCTACCTCATTTTCTACCTGTGATAAAACTCCTGTTTCCATCTGATCCGTGGCTTCCTTTCATAAAGAAGCAAATCGAACCATCTTAAAAAAATACATACAGATGGCAGCGGCCGGTATCCGACCATTTACCGGGTTGAATCGCGCACTATACCGCGTGGTGGTCCGAGAATGTCCGCTGCAGACTTAAAGGCCCATCGGATTAACACAGCGGGGTCCCTTGCTGTGTGAATCCTACCGGGGGTCTACTGGTCTGTAATAGACGCGCAGTAAGAGACAGGCTGAATCAGTACACCACCTGCGCCTTTAACAGGCGATCACAGGGGTTTTATTTAATTTTAACATTACAGTAATGTAGCAGGGGGTCTCCGGAGCTGAACCACGGTTGATTACAGGTTCGGGGGACTCCCTAATTTTTGAGTTAGAGGGTCCCGTTATCCCCATGTTAAAATCCTGTAGGTCACATGACCGTGGGATCTAAACAGAGCAGATAGATAGTGGCACCCCATAACAGGGTCTTTATCTCGGGAAGTATGGGGGTCCCCAAGGCTGAAATCAACTTTGTTCAACTCAGAAGACACCCTGCTCCCGTACACTAGTATAAAACACACACACACACACACACACACACACACACCTTTTCCATTACCTTTATTGAAAATTTGTTCTCCAGTGATCGATCAACAAAATCCGATTTGCCAGGGTTCACAAAATGGCTGCCTTCCAGTTTCAAATCAAATCCTTCAGTCAGTGTACCTCAGCAGCTACAAATGTATTCTTATATTAATGAAGTAACATTATCTATTG